>NC_142814.1:50328617-50382286 GCF_049724085.1 Artemia sp. Qi Xiang Cuo
ACCTGAATAGATATCATGGTTGTAACCGATTTAATCTTGGATCTTTCAAAAGGCTGCTCCAAACCAGTATCACCTAGAGAAATACAAAACCCTTCAAAATCAGCGACCTGAACAGAGTATAATTTAGTTTCTTTTCTCGCTAGATCGGTATGAAAGTGTTCGAGGGTAAATAATGAAATTCCACCAAGGACCAAAACCATACACCGATGATTAATAGGGCGATGTTCACAGGACGAAATGTTCCAAATCCTTAAATTATCGGATAGGTCCAAGGAAACACTATTATGTGTATATAAAATAATCTTCCCGTCACTTATTAAAAAGACAATACTCTCTAAACTTTACATAACATAAGAAAATTACTGTAAAATAAGAGGGGGGACGCCGGATATAAGCAAAGATCTCCTTTATCAAGATCTGCAACACTAAGAAAAGAATGTTTAAGTATATTTGAATTAAAGTTGTTATGAAAATGCAAGCGTCTATCACAAAAGGAAAGCCTCGTACCAACAGGGATATAAGCAGAGAAGGATTTAATAACCATATCGAAACACCGAGAGTAAGGAGGACAAATTTCACAAGTATGGGAGTACCATAAAATAAGACATTCAACTTTCTCACTGCAAATAGTGGCATGAGTATGTAAGATTATAGAACCTTCCAAAGTTTTAAATAAAATACACTTGTAGCCTGCCATTACTGTAAACTAATCACTATAAATTATGGGAAGAATCGATGGACACTGGCAAACACCACCAAAAGATAAATCAACTGAATTGACCGTATGATCCGCAATTCTGTCAGTGGGGCGAATGGTGTGGAAATGTAACCTCCTCTGACAGCCAAGAGACTGTCTACTATGAGTACGACACCCTCGAAATGGGAAAATGACCATATCAAAACACATATGGTCATAAGGTCGACGTTCACACGGATTATGATTACTCCATAAGGCTAGCTTATCTGTAATTTCGGAACGAATAGTGTCACGGGTGTGTAGAATAACAGACTCTTCCGCAGTTTTAAATAGAATACACTTGAATCCTGAAATATTAAAAGGTAACTAAAGGACATAAAACCATTTCAGCAAAAATGGTTGGAACCCTGTTTGTTTGGCTGACCCTGTTTACAAGAGAGATATTCCTTAAGGAAACAGAAATACAAAGCCAAATAGCTTTCAAGGACATTGGTCAGATCTTCCCAGTTAACGGAATACATCAGGTAATATGGTATGTTAATACGGAAAGCCTCAGATCTGATTTAGACGATCTGAATTTGATTATTTCAAATATCGAAAATATTAAAATTATGGAACAAATAGTCAATAAAGACTTAGAAAAGGGAAAAAAGAATTTTACAGAACTCAGAGAAATACATGACCTAAAGGAATATGTAATAGATAAGTGCAAACTATTACATTTAGAATTAAGTGAAGGAAATGGAATTCTCAAAATATTAGAATCATTAATGACGGATAATACAAATCGAAACAAACGAAGTCTATTACCACTTTTGGGAAAAACAATAGGATGGGTCACAGGACTAGCAATGGAAGAAAATGTAGAAACCATTCTTCATCAGGTAGATTATTTAACTGAAAAAATGAAAGGTTACTACACATGTCGGACAGATATATATCGTTAGTAAGTGACCTCGACAGAGAATTAAGAATGGAAAGGAACAAAAGCTTAGAAATTTTGGGAAGGACCTCCAAGAGAATTATCGAATATGTATCAAGGGAAATTAATGAGATAAATTTCCTAAAATTACAGATAAACAAAGAAATGACAAAAAGTTCAATCCAAATAAAAAAGCTAGTAAAGAAAATAAAAACAGTAATCCTTTCTATTCTTCAAGCAGAAAATAAGTTTCCCATTCATTGTCACAGATCCGGCAGACATGCTTAGGACAATTTTCCTAATTGAAAATTCACGACCAATAGGTTATAGAATATCGGTAAATTATAGGCTTTACGGCTTACTGGAACTTTATAACTCGACTAGCTGCAATGTAGCGACACAACACTTGAAATAGTTGGTTATTTGTGATTTTTCTATATCAAATAAACAAGATGGGTTCAGAATGTTCGAAATGTTCAGCATTCCGTTCCCAGTGTCAAACACTTCGTATTTCTTTCAAATAGAAAATGAGTTTAAATTTTTTGGGTTAAGTAAAGATCAAACGAGATATTTTTTAGAAGATGACAATATAGTAAAACTATGTAATTTAAAGAGTATACCACTATTGTGCACCCACCAATTTATTATTAGAAGCACACAAATGAACTCCTGCAGTTTAGAAAACTATATGGAAAATAATGCATTAATTAATAAAGAGTGTCAAACCAAAATTATAAAGGAAAATAAAATCTTAATCCAAAGAATTGGAAAGGAAAAGTATATAATGACATCTCCTTTCAAAGAAGAAATAAGAATACATTTTGAATGTAAAACAGAGAAAAAACAGTAAATTCACATATATAAAAGGCAGCTCGATAGTGAAATTGCCTGAAGAATGTTGTCTAACTGCAGAAAGGTTAAAGATAAACAGTATGTATAGGGGACAGATTACAAAGGAAATGGCACCTTTAAACATATCGATAATTAGCCTAAAACGAAACCTCTCCATGGCTGATATAAAAAAAACGAATGGAGCAAAGAATTTGAAGATTTAATCTCAATATATTTCCAGAACAACTCCAAGACAAAGATTGGCATAGCTGAGCTAAGAAAAATGCACATTTCCTTAAAGGACGAACAAGGAAGGAAAACGGCTAGCTATTGGACATTTTTCTCAATACCTTTAATCTATTTCTATCTTTATTAGGACTAATCTCTATTGGAATAATATTTAAAACATTGAGAAAACTATGGTTAGACTATAGGAAACAAAACTCTCAAGAATTTCCCATAAATTCTGAACACGAAGAGATTGAACTAAATTCATTCTTAGCAAAGTTATGGTTTCATTAAGAAAAAATAATTGTACTAAGCATCTTAAGTGTGGGAGGTGCTGAAAATGTGGAAAAGCCATCATAACCTGACTAAATTGTAAAAATAGCAAAGTATGACTTTTGAGTAATTATAAAGGAAACGAAGTATTAATTTTCTTTGAGTAAGGAAACAACATTACATTTGAATAAGAATGCCTTTGATCCATCAAGGGCCATTAAATGCAAATACCGGACCTCCGTTTCAAACTCAAGGGGTCAATGGCAAGAAGCATTACGCGACTTGTATCACATGACAAAAACAGGATTTAAATAGAGAAAGCGGAAACTAATCTTTTGAACAAAGAACTATTATGAAGATTATATTAAACTGGTCTCTGACCAATGAGAGGAAAAAAGAACAAAATAAGAGAAAACTTAAAATAGGGATTCAGGAACGAAAACAGGGTAGTCTTTTTGGATCAAACAAGGAGTAAGTGTTTTACTTTGTAAGTACGATAAACTACCACTGTCTGTCTGAATTCCCCTTGGGGATAAAAGTTTGAAGATAAAAGTTAAAATAAGAAGAAAACCGCTAAAGCTTTCTGTCACTTGGAAAAAACTTTAATACGTATATAATAGAAATTAATAAAAACTAGTGCTGAAATCTAAGTTGATGATTTTGGGCTTATAGTTTTGGTAGTATTTTCACCTAGAAAAGGCTTGAGCCATTTGGACAAAAACAGCATTTTATGGTTAGAATAAGCCAAATTAAATTTCTTCCCAGAAATTTAAGCTTTGAATAACTGAGGGTTTAAAGAGGAAAGGAAACCTTAACCAAGAAGAGAAAGCTAGGAGAGCCATTTGTGCTTCCCCTTGTCAGCCTAGAGTCCCTTGAGGCTTAGCTTGACTTTATAAAGACCTTATATCCAAAAATTGGAATTATTAGACAATAACATTAATTACCCCCCCCCCCCTTTGTGCAATCTTCAGAAGTTTATACGAAGAGGAACACAGTTCCCTTTTTAATCATTCTTTCATGTTGTTAACCCCGTACTGCATTTTTTTACAAAGGTGACCTTAATGTTTAAAAAGGTAGGTTAGGGAAGAAGGGAACAATATTATCAGCGTAAGAATTTCCAAACCCTTATGTCCAGATATTTTCAATTTAGCTTTCCCTGCTAAAGTTAAAGCTTAATAAAGGTCCAAGCAATACAAAGCCCTTTCAAGAAATAATAAGAGAATCTCTTGGTTTGGGTTAATGAAATTTGAATTAAAAGCAAGTACGGTTATTCTTAGCTTAGCTCAAAAATAGCTTGAACTAAAGGATTTTAATAACCCAGAACTCAAGCCTTGACTAGCTGTTAAAGTGTAACCTTTTTAAGTAGAAACATTCGTTAGCCTACGATTAACTTAATCTTTTCTTTTCGGTAAACATTGGTGGATTGAACAAGTAGATCATTAGACCTTAGACCTAGAAGAGGTTTGGAAATATTCAACATATACAGAATTAGTATATTTTTCTTTTTATCTTCTTTTGTCAATAAAATCAGTTGTCACTGAATTCTGAGTACCGATTTCTTAACCAACACCTCAGTTTGTATCACACTACCAAATCTATTAGCCCTGTAAGTAAGGGGCAACCTTACGAATGAAATGAATGAAATCCATTCATGGATTATCACACTTAAACAAATACAAAGGAGTTTAGGGAAAGATGATATTGCTATGATAAATCAAGCTATCTGTTATACAAGAGGAGAGATACAAAGATTCGCAACAAGTTTAGACATTCCCAAAATAAGAGATTTAGACCATTTAGAAAAACTTCTAAAAGAAGCCTTTTTACATGAAAAAGCAGCTGCACAAAAAGTACAAGAGCTGTTCTCTGAAAAACAAAGGCCATCTGAGTTAGTACACCAATTTTACTCCCGGATCAGGGGAAAGGCAATAGATTATGCAAAAAATTCTCCTGTTATAAGAGCAAATGACATTACGATGAGTATTTTTAAGGGTGGCATGCTCCCTTCCATTGGAAGGAGAGTATTAGAACAATCTATGGCCTCGGACGACCAAGATGAATTATTAACACTTGCAAAAAGATTAGAAGCAATAGATTTAATATATAGGGACTCCCCAGATATGTCCCTTGGAGCAGTGGTAGTAGACTCAAGAGACAGAAATTCCGCTAAAGGACCTGGAGTTAACCACAGAGTAGAATATAAAAACAAAGGCAATTATAAGGGAAAATGTTTTAATTGTGGGAGACTGGGACATATGAGGGTGGATTGCAAAATCCCAAAGTGTACGAATTGTGGAAAACCCGGACATTACCGGAAAGATTGTTGGCAAAGTCTAGCATGTATAAGGTGCCAAGAATTCGGGCATAGTGCAGACAAATGTATGGCACCAAATCCTATTAAAAAAAAATAATGAGGCAGGACTTAGAGGAGGTAGGTCCCAAGCCTGAAGATAAACACACAACCCCTCCTTCTAACCAAAATGAAAATATTTGTTTTAGTGCGTTGCAGGAAAATAAAACTGAACCAAGTTCTTTCCCATTTATGTGGACTGCTAAAATAGCAGACCAAAATTTTGTAAAATGTTTTGTAGATAGCGTGTCCAAAGAAGCTTATTAAAGGAGGAAATATTTCAAAAATTTCCAGTAGAGGTTCGTAGACGCGTCAAACCGTCCTCCTGGAACGTGAAATCTTTAAATGGAGAGACTTTACCACTAATAGGAGAGATAAATGTAGCATTCTGCATTACAGATGAGGCAAAACAGAATGAAAGATTATTTTGGAAATTTTTAGTCGTCCCAGACTTGAAATTTAACGTAATTATAGGATATGATATTTTAAACAAACTTGATTGTACGTTAATTTTAGGATATAATAAAATTTCTATAGGGAATACGAGTACGGAGGAAACAAAGGCCCTTGCGGTTTTCACAGAAGAAATTTCGGGCAGGGAGTTGGCATATATAGCAAAACAGCTCTTTATTCTGGCCAATTGTTTCAACATCATTAAGGCCAAATTGTCGAACCAGTCAGCAACCTTTGTAGCTCAGGGTGACACTATAATGTTTACCCCGAATATTCAGACACAATTACGCATATCTCCGTCGCTATGTGAAACTTATAACAATGCAATAAAAATAGTTTATTTTAATACGAGCGATGAGCCTCTAAACTTACCACGAGGTAAAACCGTTGGTTCATATGAGGTGATAAACAATGAATATTTAACGGATGCGACTCTCTTAGCAGCAGGAGTAATAGAAAATAAAGAGGGATCCCTCTCTATAGAGGAGGATAAAATAGGATGGGAAGACAGCGAATTTTTAAAGAGAATTTTACCGGGTCCGTTTAGTTCAGAAAGAAAACAAATAGTAGAGACAGTCTTATTAAAATTGAAACGAGCCTTTGCAACTGGACCTTATGATGTAGGGCAAAATGACCTCCCAGGATATAAGGTAAAAATAGACCCAGATATACCTATTAAGTGTGTCAAACAATTCCCTTTACCATTTTCAATGACAAAATGCTTACAAAAACACATAAACGAAATGGTTTATGGTACTACTACTAACGACTCACATCAGCGCCAAACCCCCTGAGGTCAAAACAGCTACGTACGCTCCTCCATCCCACTGTATTCAAAATATCCCTTTTTACACTATCCAAGAAGCCACTTTTTTGCCTTAAATATTTCCTTACGACATCCTCCCACCCCATTCGGGGACGACCTACTTTTTGTTTAGCCCTAGACGACTGGCCGACGATGACAATCTTTGGCAATCTGTCATCCTTCATCAGCAGAAACGTGTCCTAGCCATCTCATCCTTTCACTCCCTATAGCCCTAGAAAGCAGGATTGAACCACATTTTTTGTGGAGCTTACTGTTTGAGATACAAGCAGTCAATCGGGTAACCTAAACAATATTCCAAAGCTTCGGTTTTAACCCAAAAATTTGATATTCTAGATGGCATTAATCGTAAAGACATTCTAAAATCATTCCTAAATTAACAAATTGGCTGCAATTTTTTAATTTAAAAAAAACAATATAAAAAATGTATAAAAAAAACAAGTACGTATTGAGTGCTACATACCTACGTGCTACATAGTGCTTATTTCAGTGAATACCGAATTTAAAAGCGACGAAAAAAAAGAAGACTAGTTACAGAGCAGACCCGTAAAATTATAATATTTGCTGATGATATAGTAATTTTTGCTTCTCACCGGGACCTTTCAGTTCTTTTCCAGAACCTCGAAATTACGTTACTAGCTGTATCTGATTGGTGTTCAAGGAATTTACTAGCTCTTAATAAAAAAAAAATGCCAATATATGTGATTTTTTCAAACTGGATCAGTAGTCACGGAGCTTCTCTCTTTTCTTGAATGGTCTTGAATTAAAATGGGTAGATCTGATTAAATATCTTGGAATTATTTTAGAGGAAAATTTGTCGTTTTATAAATACATAAAAGCACTTTCGTTAAAAACTTCCCGAAATATTGGCATGCTAACTCGTCTTCGTCATTTCTTTCCTAAAGCTATTCTAAAATCTATTTACTATTCTTTCGTCCACCGATATTTTCTCTGTTGCATTTCGGTTTGGGCATCTACCTTTTCGTCTGTTTTCAAATCTCCCCAAATACTTCAGAATAAAGCAATGAGGATTCTTTTTAATTTTGATTGCAGATTTTCAGTTAGACACCTATATGGGACTTCAGGAATTTTCTCTTTGGACCAAATTCAATTAATATCTATCTCTAGTATTTGTCACGATTATCAATATAGTAATTTACCTGTAAAATTCTCCGGCATTTTTCCAACTAATTCGCAATTTCATAATTATCCTTGTGATAGTATAGTTACAAGATAATTAGTTGATCTTGTGACAGTATAGCAACAAAGTAGCAGGGAGCTTCTTTCCAAAATCAGCATTTTTTTCAGTGTAATAGTGGGTAAAATTCGGATATTGATAGGTATTTGATCTCAGTTCCTGACAGGAACATGATTACGGAGCTTGATAAATGCAAAGTGTCGCCGCACGCTAGATGGTTTTAATAGCTATTTTTATCAACACTTGCGCCAGTTACCAGTTTTGCAGTTACCCATGCTCTTCGGTTTCCTTAAAAAAAAAAAATATATTTTCAAGAAGTATAACTTGGGGTCAAGATTTTGACCGAGCTGGTAAACTGGTATAATTATGAATGAGTAAGTATAAGAGCCGATAGTACGTGGCTCAAATACATTGTTGACTAGGAGAAACCTAACCCAGCATTTTTTTTGGAAAATGTCCTTTTGTCCTTTTTTTGTGGCTACTTTCTGTTAGTGGCCACTTTTTTGTGGTTATTTTACAATGTTTCTTTCCTAAATTACAACATGATATAATTCACACAAAAAGGATTTAGAGAACCCCTCCCCCTCCCCAGACCATCTAAAAGCCAGAGCGTCATTTGTGCGTTGGTGAAAATTAAATACATTCTAAAAAGTAAAAAAAAACAACAGAATATACTGTTTAAGGTAGGGGGAAGGGGAGTAAAAAAATGATAGCTTTTTATAGTAAAGTTGTGGAGAAAACAAGTTTCTGTTGTCAAAAGTTTTGTTACTAAAAACAATTTGTATATTTTACATTCTTGCTGCATCTCACTGCTGCATCTTAATTTTTCTTACTGCATCAACAACAATCTGTTTACGGAAGAGAGCTAGATATATATGTATATATATATATATATATATATATATATATATATATATATATATATATATATATATATATATATATATATATATATATATATATATATATATATATATATATATATATATATATATATATATATATATATATATATATATATATATATATATATATATATATATATATATATATATATATATATATATATATATATATATATATATATATATATATATATATATATATATATATATATATATATATATATATATATATATATATATATATATAGTATATTTTACATTCTTGTATATTTTACATTCTTGCTGCATCTCACTGCTGCATCTTAATTTTTCTTACTGCATCAACAACAATCTGTTTACGGAAGAGAGCTAGATATATATGTATATATATATATATGATAGTATATATATATATATATATATATATATATATATATATATATATATATATATATATATATATATATATATATATATATTTTTTTCTCACCCTTGGTACCGTTTTCTGAGGCAGTGAATCGCTGTCCATTTGATTTTGTTCACCCTAGTACCTCGTCCTTTCCTATCGTTTTTAAAAAGTCAAATACGTTACGTGCCTGCAATGCAGTGTACAATTGAGTTTTCGTTTCTCGTCTTTGTAATTTGTTCGATGTGTTTTTTTTTGTGGTTCTTTTCTTTTTTTGTGATACTCTTTCTGACGGGTAATAAATAAATAATATATATATATATATATATATATATATATATATATATATATATATATATATATATATATATATATATATATATATATATATATATATATATATATATATATTAATTTTTTCTGATTGAGATCTCCTTTTTCTTGATAGATTTTTATAAACTGGTGAAACTCATCCTGTGTGCTTGGCTTTTATTTTGATTGAGACCATCAAGAATCCAGTTTTCATTATAGTTTTATTGTTTACTTTTCAACTTTTGTCGGTAATACTTGAAACATAGAGTGGTTTTTTTATGACTTTCTAAAACAGGAAGATATTTTTTACGAAAAAGGTTCCTGCTTATCAGAAACCTTAACTGTATTTGTCTATGATCAGGATGAATAAAATCATTTATAGAAGAAAAATACAAATTTTTCATACACATACAAGAATTTTCAAGGTATTTGCAAAAGTTATGCTTCTGGGAAGAGGAAGAAACTGAAAAAACAACGTAATGCGTAAAAAATAAATTGGTAAGTAAATTTGAAAATTTGGAAGTAGAATAGTCGAAAAGTAGGTATTTTCCTTGCTAAATTAATAGAACTTGAAACACTGACTTTAATGTTTGATTTATTTTCAAAGGGGCAATTTTCATCATCAGAACACTTTAAGACAGGATTACTCCCTACATGGTAAGTATCTAAATATAATAAAAGTCACAATAATGCTATATGATGCTATTTGCAACCAAAACATACAGAATAAAAAAGGCTTAAAAAAATGAAATGGCAAGGAAAAAAAACAAACGTAAACGAAAATGGTAATGAAAAAATAGCTACCTATTTTCATACATTTTCTCAACAAACAAAAAAAAACAGAACAGAACAGACCAGAAAACGATTTAAAAAACAACAACACAAACGAAGCCTACTCCTACTTTGAACTAAATAAAAAAAGTTTTTTAATTTAATTAATTTTGTTTTCATTATAAAAAAGCAACAATAACTTTTAATATACGTTCGAATGAATCCTCTCGAGACATTCTAGGATCACTGAGTCGATACAATCACCCCTGAAAAAAAAAAAATAAACACGCATCCCTGGTCTTTCTTCTGGCAAAAAAAAATACAAAATTCCACATTTTTGCTGATAGGTTGAAACCTCTACAGTAAGGTTCTCTAATACGCTGAATGTGATGGTGTGATTTTCATTAAGATTCTGTTTAGAGGATGTTTTCCCCTTTTTTTTCAAAAATAAGGCAAATTTTCTAAGGCTCGTAGCTTTTGATGGGTAAGAAGAAACTTGATGAAACTTATATATTCAAAATCAGCACAAAAATCCGATTCTTTTGATTTATCTATTGGTATCAAAATTCTGTTTTTTAAGAGTTTTGGTTTCTATTGAGACGTGTCGCTCTTACTATATAGTATATAATAATACTTTTTTCTAAAAGCAGAGTTGTCACAACACAGTTAGGGCTGCTAAAGTGTTGGCAGCTGTGTGAGTTTTGCCGAGTACTGCTACTTGCAACTTGGGAACTTTTTGCATGCCTCTCTAGAAGATTTTAATTTCTTTCAGGTCCTTTTTGGATATCTGTGACCTTAGTTCTTAGTATTGCAATTTTCGGAAACTTGTACAATGACTACATGGCTCTGGATTCCCATGTCACCGGGGATTATGTTTCTCAATGCAAGTAAGACAGTTTCTCTACTCCCCTACTCCACTACTACACCCCTGCCTAGCTTGTTTTTTTTTTGGGGGGAGGGGGTGGTTGTTTAGGTTGGTAACGTGAGTGTATTATGTTAAAAATCTCATTGTTTGTATATGTTTCATGTTTTCTTTCTCCCCGTTTTTTTTCTGCAAATAGAGACGTAGGGGGAAGACTAAATTGAAGTGTTTGTTGTAAATTTATTGATGAATATTAATGATGATTTTTTTTTAATGCGTACAATATCATCGGATGAGTTGGATAGTTTGTTAGAATACTTTTGTCCTGAGAGTTTAGTGATTGCGTGAGCTCATAATAGGTTCGTTCCAGTCTTAGTTCATGGCAGGTTGATAAAAGCTTGAGTTCGTGGCAGGTAATCGCCGTTCTAAGTTAAAGTCAATAATAGTTTGGGTCCAAGGATATAGGATGAGTAAAACAACATGACAGTGTCAACTCTTGTCAGATCAATTACAACTTGAGCACTACTCAGTGACAATGTAGGTAAATTATGTAGGCTGTAATTTGTAGGGATTATTGTAAAAAAGTTGTTTTCAAACTCGAATAAGAGATGATTTTTTTATCCCTAAATACCGAAATGGTTTTAGAGGGCTGTGTTGGTGAATATTTGATGTTGAATGATTATAAACTAGTAATTGTTGTAATGTATTGACCACCGTCATCAAGTAAGGAAGATTTCCTAAATATACTACAAAATATGTCAAGTGTAATGTCGAATCTCTGAATGCCGCCTATGGCGCTCGGTGACTTCAACATTAATTTAATGAAGAGTCTTCCATCTAACCAGCAAGCAATTGATAGGCATGTGCTGCATTTCTTAGAAAGTAATCTATCATGTGGTATGAGCCCTGTATGTCTGATTCTAAATCGAGTATCCAATTACCCTTCTTCTCTTATTGACAACATATTTGTACCCGATCCATGTGAGGCCACTTTCGTGGCTATGGGATATTCGTCTGACCACTGTATTACAATGTCCGATTTCAAATCACGAAGGATAGTCTCTAAAAGTAGTTTTATAAAAAGGAGAATTTACTCACAGATAAATTTAATAAGGTTAAAATCAAAACTTAGTATTATGGAGTGGAATTAAGTTATTAAAAATGAAGATCCAAACAGTGCTTTAGATGCATTGTACAATATATTAGACCGTATTACAATATAAGATAAGTTGGGTCCTTGCTGTTCTTATAAAACTTAGCATCGGGAAAGACTTTCACCCAAGAAACCATGGATAAGCACCTCACTATTAAAATATATTAATGAAAAAAATCGACTCTACAAGATAAGAATGAGGATTCAGGTCCGGGTTGCAGCGGTAGATAGCAACCTAGTAAGAGACGATCACGTCCAATTTTAAGAAATATAATAACCCATAACTCGTAAAAGTGGAGTCAAATCAAACCACAAAGTATACCATTAGAACCGCCTTGTCCGAAACCCCTATATAGGAAACTTTCTGACCCTTGGCTTCAACAGCAAGGAAATTATATTGGCTTGAAAATCAAGAAAAGTGGCAGCTACTACAGCATTTTGCCTAAATGGCATTTTTTTCTTTCCCACAGATTGCTTGAACCGGGAAGTATAATATAGAGAGGTTCGAAACCTATAAAAATTTCCTAACTACTATTTTCAGAATAAGTGAAAAAATCTATTACGAAAATTAATTTAAGAAATAAAACTCACATAACATAACTGCGATTTAATAAACGGAAATATTGAAACAAAAAATAAGACAACACACTCAGAATTGATCATTAATAAAAGTGGTTGTGAGCTGAAAGAAAAAATATATTGCTGAATATTTTTGTCACTGTTTTTCTAATATTAGCTCACGTATTACACTTGATACTCCAGTACGTCCACGTTATTTATATAAAAGATATCTTGCACCATCTCAAAATTCTAGTATGTTTATTGTTCCTGATACTCCTCATGAAATCCGGAGTGTAATAATGAAGTTAAAAAGTGGAAGTTTCTTATGTTTTGACGAATTATCTACAAACATTTTCAAAATTTTTTTGTGTAATTTCTGTTCCATTGCTTCATATTTTTATGCATCCGTATTACTTGGGGTATTCCCAGAAATCTGGAAAGTAGCCCGAGTCCTTTCAGTCTTAAAGAAAGGGGATAAGACAGATCCTAGTAAATATCGGCCGATAGCTATTCATTCCCCTTTATCGAAGGTACTAGAAAAACTTATTCAAAAATGAGTTGCTTTATATTTTGAAAAAATAAATTATTTCTCTAATAGTCAATTTGGCTTTAGGTCTGGTCATTCAACTGAAAAAGCTATTGCCGCACTTTTACTAAGCATTAATGATTCTCTAAATTATAAGAATCATTCTAAATTTATACTCTTTTTTATGACCCAAAGAACGCATTTGACACGATAAATCATAGAAAACTACTTGAAAAAATTAATAATACGGGAATCAGAGATAAAAGACAGGGATTATTAAGATCTATCTTTTATGGCCGAAAAATCCATGGGGACATAAATGGCCACGTATCAGGCCCTAGTTCTAGATAATATTGGTATCCTTCAGGAGTTTTTACTAGGGCCCTTAATATTTCTGATTTACGTTAATGATTTACCAAAATGTTTACATCCTAATGGTACCTTAGCTTATTTTTTGTAGGTGATACTGTAATGACAGTAAAAGCTCTAACTCCTTCCTTGCTTGTTGAAAATCTAATGACAACAGTGAATTCCCTTAATTTTACCTGGCCAAAGTTACTCCTAAAATTCGTTTATTAACAACAAAATTTGTTTTGAGGGTGATTCCTTGTGGTGATGTACGGACTGAAGAGTGTTAGATTCATTTTAATTTTGGTTTAGTTCATACTCACGCTGGGCTGACCTCAACTCATTTTTCCCCGTTCTTTTGCCTTTTTTTGCCTTTTGCTGCTTGTTTTCTTGGTCTCATTTTATTTCTGTCGGAAGCTCTATTAATTTTGAAGTGCTAATTTTATGTTTAATATTAATATATTAAGGCAACCCATTGAGCTCTGCTCTCTGTTAGTGGGAATTCTGTTATAGCTATTGTATTGATAAAGATTAACAAATATTAAGAAAGATGATCTCTGCCCTGGGAAATCAACAATCAACAATCGATCAGATATTTGTCGTTCGACAACTCATGGAACGATACATCAAATTCAACCAAGAACTCTACCAACTATTCGTTGATTTTCGTCAGGCATTTGACCGGATATGGCATGAAGGACTCTGGCATATCCTCCTTCACTGCACGATCCCTTAAGAGATGGTCCAAATTATCAGGAGTCTGTACGACCAGTTCCGAGGCCAAGTAATAACCGCTGATGGGTTGTCAGAAGAGTTCACAACTTCGTCAGCAGTAATCCAGGGTTGCATTTTATCACCACACCTCTTCAACCTCTTTCTAAATGTTGTTCTGTCACTGATGTAGTCGGGATATGGCGCAACAATAGGAGGGCTGCTAAGGTATTTTCGACCTTAGCAGCTTTTTGGTGCTAAGGTATTTTCCCCGTGAGGGGGGGGGGGGTAAATCCATGGAAACCGCCGGGAGACAGGCGGAAATTTTAGACCACTTCCTGTACCTTGGTAGCCAACTCTCCTCAGAAAATTGCCATAGCTCTGACGTGATTCATTGACTTGCACTTGCTAGCTCTAGCTTCTAAAGATTAGCCAACCTCTGGAAAAGTAACTACCTATCCAACAAATTCAAAATACGCCTATTCAACAGTTTAATAATCCCCATAGTTATTTATGGATGTGAAACATGGAGTCTTAAAACCAAAGACGAAAGAAAACTTTTAGCTTTCGAGATGAGATGCCTCCGTCACATTGCCAGAATGAAATACACTGACCGAATAACAAATGTGGAAGTGCGTCAATGGCTTCAGTCCACTAAAACCATTCTCAGTAAAATCAAGAAATAACAACTGCGGTGATGCGGCCACGTCAAGCGAATAGAGCCGAGCCACGTCCCTAAAATTGCCCTTTAAGGATCCCTTCATGGCCCTAGCCAACGAGGTAGACCACGAAAACGATGGATGGAAAACTTCCACTTCGACAACATCAAGATAGCCTATTTATCACGAATCGCACCAGATAGAGCAATGTATCGAGCCCTTACGCATGAGCTAGCAAGTGAAGTGGCCCCAAAACTTCCCTCGAGGATGGCCAGGACCTAAGCAAGTAAGTAATAAGTATTAATGAAGGTTTACCTTGCACCAGAAATGTAGATAGAAGTAATAATCAAGGGAAAATTTCTTCTCAATATCTGGAGTTTTGGAGCTTTCAAATTGGCGAGTCAGGCATTTTTATTGCCTAAGTTATATTGAGAATGATATTGATATATTGCTTAACATTCTGCCAGATTATTTGTTTGGGAGGGTCTTCAGACTTCTCCCTGTTGCCCTAGTTTTCTGACACTTCCTACTGAAATAATCCATTTTTTCGTGTGAATATTAATGTCCCTTGCTTTAGGCCCATTCACAAATAAAATCTCAATTTTGCCATTTAGGTTATTTGTACCATTATACTATGTCATTCGTATCATTTATAGCATTGGCAATTTTGACCGGTGTGCTTCTTTTACCAACGGTCATTTATGGACTGCTATGGTGGAGAGAGGAGAAATTCCGTGAGAAGTCATCATTCTTTGGACTAGTCTGTGTCTATGGCTATTCTTTGGCAATCTATATTCCTGTTTCAGTAAGTTTATCTTTTTTTTTCTTTTTCTTTAGAAATAGATAATTGAAAAGCTGATAAGCTGCTATTCAAGAATAAACAGCTACAATAGTTTACGCTCTGTAGAACTAAATGTGAATAAAACTAAACATGAAATCACTTGAGTTCAAATCACTTGAGTAAACATGAAATCACAAAAAAGTTCATGGTAACGAAATGTGAGTAAGGCGTGACTCGGCCCAATAGTAAGCGAAAGTCTACAAATAGAATTTTGATAACACTAGATACATCAAAAGAATTTGCTATTCATGCTGATTTCAAATGTATAAAGTTCATTAATTTGAATGTTACCAATCAAAAGCTACCATCCTTACAAAATACGTCTGATTTTCCAAAAAGGGGTTAAAAACCCAAAATGTCAAACGATCTTAACAAAGATCATACCATCAGATTCCCATATAAGAGAAACCTACTGTAGAAGTTTCAAGCTCCTTTCGACAAGAATGTAGAATTTTGCATTATTAAGCAGAAGAAAGATCATGGATGAGTGTTTATTTTATTTTTTTTTTTTTTTTGGGGGGGGGTGGTCATATCGAACTAATGGTCCTAGAAGATCGGGAAAGAAATCCCATTCGAACGAAAATCAAAACTCTAGTGCCTTTTTAAAGTGAAAACAAAGAATGGAGGGTGCCTTTCCCACGCCCATTTTTTCCAAAAGTTATTTGATCAAAATTTTAAGATAGTTAATTCAGCATAGTTGAATCGTCCAACAAGTATGGTTTTGGGGATGCCACATCCCTCCATAGTCCTTGGGGAAAGGCCTGTATGTTATGCGATTTGCCCATACTGTTCACGAAGAGTATATGTTATTTGGAACTATACGACGTTTTTCTGGATACTTTCTTGTGGGGAGTTGAGAAGAAGAGGATATTCAACAAGAAGAGTTTCAAGTGGAGAGGAATGTGTTCTTATTAAATTTCCAGGAGAAATGTTGCGCTAGGAGGGGGGAGGGATTGATTTGGGAAACTGTCAGAAATTTAATTTTAAAAAAAAAGTTTATTCAACTGAAAGTAAGAAGCAACATTAAAACTTAAAACAATCAGAAATTATTTGGTCTATGAGGAGAGGGGGAACTGTCCCTTCTTCAATCCTTGCTCTTTACAATTAATCTTGACTGTTCGTTCTTATTCTTTAGGAAAGACTGTTCAAACACAAGAGCCTTTGATTTTGCATGAGAAGTGTTTTTATATAGCTTTACGACTTTAGCGCAAGACTGTATTCAGGAATGTGGTTTGAGGGGGCGGGGCTTATAAAACAAGCTTTAAAAATACATAAAAAAGTTTGTTTTTTTGCATTCTTGTCTATATGAATTTGAAAATTTATTTTTTTGGGGTTGTGGTGGGGGAAAACCACCTTACCCCCCCCCCCCCCCGCTCTTTAGTATACGATCTTGCCTTAACGTAAATAGCGATCGTTGAGGAAGGGACTGCCTTCCTCGCTTAAGTTTTAATGTTGCTTCATACTGTCAGGTCAAAAAACTTTTTTCTTTTATTGAATCACAGAAAAAATCACTTAATGCTGTTTAAGAATAAATTGCAATAGCAGTTTACGGTCAATTGTGAATAAAACTGAATACGAAATCACTGAAAGGATCACTTAAGGGTTTTTGTAAGAATGAACATCAGTAATAATTTACACTGAGTTGAAATAAATATGAGTAAAACTGAATTCGAGATATAAGTTCATTATAAAGGGACTTCGAGCTAAGAAAAAACAAAATGCAAAGACTTCAAGTTATACCTTATCAAGTCCTTTCCACATTCTAAGAAAACACAAAATATTGGTTAAACGAAAACAAAATAATTTGTAAAATTTATAATCAGAAAATTTTCAATTTCGGTGAAACTTAACAAACCATTGAAAGTTATAATCAGAAAACACAAAATTGTGGAGAAAATTACATTTTTGACAGTTATTCGACGGTGTTAATGCGGTACACAAAACCAATTTCTTCTAAAGCTATAAATAGATATTTTCAAGGTCTATTACTATTGTTTATATATTTCATTGAGAATCCGTCTACAAAACTAAAAAGGATGGAATATAAATGGAAAGAAGAAATAAACATTTACGGCAATGAACAGTTGCGTATCCCAATGAACTTTTATGGTTCCCAATTAATTATATTCAATTTTATCATTAGGTTAAATCAAGTATTTTACTATTGGAATTAACAATTAATCTGAAATTTATAAGGAATCAAGGGAAAAACCCAAATCATAATAAAATTTCTAGGAATATTTCAATGAAACTCTTTCCCTCTTAGTTTATTTGTAATCTTTATTCTAGTCTTCTATTTTTAATTTTAATCTCAATTCTTTATAATCTTGTTTAATCTTAAGATTAATCTTCAAACTTTAATTATTTAAAACTTTTTTGAATCTTTTTACGTTTTTTTTAATATTGGCAATTACTTTTCAATAGAATAACTATTTATATCAGTGAATTGTAAAGTATTTCGGTTTGCTACTGCATTTGGTATAAATTTAGGACCAGTATTCGTCATAAGGAGACACGTTACGAAAACAATTATTACTTCATAATATGCAAAATTATCCTAGTCAACATATTATCCAAGGGGAGCACCTTTATCCTCTCTATTTTCCTAATTTTTTCAGCTTTACAGTCACATTTCTCAATATTTTGTCTTTGATCCAAGTCTTGAAAATCGTTTTAAAACAAACACCCAAGAGCCACCTAGCTAATCTAACCTAACCTAAATTTATATAATATTAACCTAATTATATCTTTTTTGGTAGATGACAGTAATGGTGTTTTTTTCCTATATAGAATATTAGAAAGCGGAAAAATGCAATGAAATATATTTATTTTTCACAATTTTGTTAAAAATAATTGTACAGCAGTGAAAATTTTGATGTTAAAGGTTCCCCCCCCCCCTGGAAAATACATTAAACTAGGATAATTATGCATATTATGAAGTAAGAATTGTTTGTTTAACATGTCCTCTTATGGCCATTACTGGTCCTAAATTTATACCCTGGATTTTTCGTGATAAAGTGTTACAAAAAAAAAAAAAATTAAATATCATCTTACGGCAGTTTCTCTATGAATTTTCTGTTTTCAGTCATTTAATGATTGAAGCCCCGAATAGAACGATTCAAATAATTTTTAACGTTATACATACAAAAATAAAATACATATTTTACGGGAGCACAAAAAAACGGAAAATGCTTTTTGGCTTTTACGTCGTTAGTAATATAAATATATTTTGTTTTTTGGTAAATACTTATACCTTAGAAATTAAAGACTAGAATTTTTTTGACTTGTTCCATTTGTAGATTCTCATGGTTTTGTGGTTGATTCGTTGTTGCATTCTTCGTTGGACGTTGTTCATTTCTGCGACTGCGCTGTCTGGAAGGCCAGCTATTCAGGAACTTCTCACTTTGTGGCCATTTTTTACCCAACAACAAAAAAGGACTGGATTTGTAGTACTCCTTTTTCACATGGCTCTTTCTGCAGGATTCTTGGTAAGGCATTTGTTTTTAATGAACCTGTTGCAGATGTAGGGCTAGGGAGCAGGATAAATCGGACAAAATCTAGACAACCGGATAGTGAGCTTGGAAATTGAGGAGAAATAAGAAAGATTATTATTGGGTTGTTTCCTCCGTCCCAGTGGATATTACCAAAACTCTTTTGTTAGGCGATAATTTGCTTTTCTTCTTGTTGTCTTAAATACAGACCTTCCAGTACAAGCCCATTTAGCCCTTCTCCTTTCTTACAAAATCTTGGATGTGTTTTGTCACACCGCCGTAATGCAATTCATGGGGTTTACGCTGTTTCTCTAATAAACCTTCAACTTTTCTTTGTAGATTCATATTGACAGCTCATGGAAATAAATTAATTCGGCAGAATATTAGAAAACAGAACATTCAAATGCAATTCGAACTTTAAATCAAGTCAAGAAATGCAAGACAGAACTGTAACGCATATGTAAACGTATGTATGTGAATGTAAGTGAAACATGTGTAAAGCATATGTTTAAAGGGTACTTGTTAATTATAAAGAGGACACCCAAGAAGTGAAGTTAGGTTAATTCTAATGTAATATACCAAAATTTGATGAAAATAAAATACTTTATTGACAAAATTATGGAAACCACGACAATAAATAATAGAAACCAGGCAGCCCAGAATGTATTACATTACCTAATATAACCTAACCTAATCAAATACTAACTTTGTATACTAAATATCTAATTAAAAGATACCTACACCGTAGTTTTTCCACGGAGCCCAAGCTAATTGTCTCCGAATACATACAGCAAAACTGGTTTTTCTCATATCTTACGTATCAAAATTCTTTAATGTGTGCTGGATAATTAACAAGCACTGTTTATAGAACTGTAATCAGGCCTTATGTAAAGAAAGACTATAGGAACTACTGATAAGCTATTGTGACCAAAGTCTTTTTTCACCTATAGTGAAATTTTTACCATTTTAGTCAAATACAAATGTTTAAGAGTTTAAATTGGGAAAAATAAAGATATGATATTTTGCATGGTGAGATTCAACCAAATGGATAGTTTTAGCTCCCTTGGTGTTATTATTAAGAAATCCCGGACAGAGCGACGATACAAAAATTAGTAGGGACTTTACAAGGACAATTTGCTCGGCTAATAAACATTTGAAGAATACCAACCTAAGTCTTAGAATTAAGATTAGGACTCTAGATGCCATGATAAGGATAATTTTTCAAGAGAAATTATCGAAGGAAAGACTGAAGTATCCACTTGGATGGTATTACATCAAAAAGTAAGTTCAACAAAAAGAATACCCAAAGCCGGATGGCCTGAATAGGTCACGTTTTACGGATGAGAGGTGGGTAGTATCTGAGAGCTGAACTATGTGTTCTCGATTATTGTGAGAAATGATCATAAGAAAAGATTTAAGTGAGGCAAGAACGTCAGGGAAGAGTAGGGTGGAAGCGTGTAGTTTGCAACTGTGTCGGTCATGCAGTGTGGAAGTGTGCAATTGGGTCACGTATTTAGTTATTTTTATCATTCTTAGCTATAGTAACTTTTTAATAATAATCTGTTTTTCTAGCCATATTTCTTCCAGTTGCCAGTAATGCCTACCGGACCTCATGCACACCCCCTAGAATGTACCTTCAAACCCTGTATACCAGCAAAGCCTGCCAGTAGAAATTGTGACCGACTGATTGCTTTATCTTTATTAATTATTGTCAAATATATAGTTAATAGTTTTGTTAGTTTTCTATCTTCCGTTGTGGAGTTTATTTTAGCAGTGGTTATTGGTCTTCTCTTTATGTTTCTAATTTGTGTTTTATTTTATATTTTTTTATTTATAATTTTGCTGTTGAGGGAGGCAGTAATTGCACTCTGGGCTCCGAGCGCATTCAGGGTTTGGCAGGCAGGGTTGTTGAGGGAGGCAGTAATTGCACTCTGGGCTCCGAGCGCATTCAGGGTTCCAGTCAGGACTCCGCCCCGGGCCCGCGGGTAAATGCATAAAATAGAAAAGTGTTATGAATCACTTTATGGCGTTCTTTGTGTTAAAAGCTAATAATAGGATTTATAGGATTATTTTTTGGAATAGATTGAATTTAATGGAATAAATTAATTAGTTTATTAGGAATAGGTTTGACTTAAGCTGTTTCTCAATGTGATTGGGCCTTAAGTTGAGTTCCTCAGCTAACAGGATTGATGAACGTGAATAAAGGAAAGATGCCAGTTAAATTTTCGAATATATTGCGTCCTAGACGCGTTACGTTAGACCAACTTAACAATTTATTTTTGTTAACAACCCCAATACTCTAGTCACTATTACAGTTTTATTTTCAACCATTTTTATGTGGATTGACTGGACTTATTTAGTGTTCTCGTTGTTGTATATAATTAGTTTTTTTATTTTTGTAAAATTTATGGAAAGAGATGAATATAAACCAACGAAATCTTGGACATTTGTATTGTTGAATTAGGAACATGAAAAAATTGAAGTCGTTAATCGTTTTCTGGATACTATTACGCGTTGAAAAAACCTTATTATGGACAAACTTAAATTAGTTCACATGGTTACGTTTTCACACAAAAACGGCTATTTTTGCGTAAGGTGCATAACAATGGCTCCGTTAAAGTGTTTCTACTCAGCTGTTGAATTACAGCTGAATTCAGATCCACTGAATTGCCATATTTTGGACTGAAAGAGCCATTCAAAGAAACACTAAATTCTCAGGGCCTGGGAGGACATTTCAAGGGAAACAAGCTCAAGATAGGAATCAATTATATAATTAATTAGAAAAAGCTAGTCCAGGCTTAAACAAGCTAGCCTGTTATTTATTTCTTCTTACCGTCTAGAACTAAATCTAGCTTATTTGGCTATATTATACTACTTTTCGTGCTTCACAGGCTGCAATGAATTGTTTCTGTCTGAACTTTTTCGTGAATTTCCTTCATCCATTATCCGTGAGCCGTTATATGCAAAAAGAAATATCTATGAAACAATTGTTAATAATTTAAACTATGTTATGCAACCATAACACTCCAGCCTTATATTATAATCTTGTTTTTTTTTCACAAAATATCCAATGACAGTGGAATTTCTTGAGATGGTGATTCAGTTGCTAAACTCACTCTTGTGAGAATGTGGGAAAGCCATCATAACCTGACTAAATTGTAAAAATAGTAAAGTATGACTTTTGAGTATTTATAAAGGAAACGAAGTATTAATTTTCTTTGAGTAAGGAAACAACATTACATTTGAATAAGAATACCTTTAATCCATCAAGGGCCATAAAATGATAATACCGGACCTCCGTTTCAAACTCAAGGGGTCAATGGCAAGAAGCATTACGCAACTTGTATCACATGACAAAAACAGGATTTTAACAGAGAAAGTGGAAACTATTCTTTTGAACAAAGAACTATTAATATGATTTCATTAAACTGGTCTCTGGCCAATGAGAGGAAAGAAGAACAAAATAAGAGATAACTAAAAATTGGGATTCCGGAACCAAAACGGAGTAGTCTTTTTTTGTATCAGACAAAGAGCAAATGTTTTACTTTGTAATTATGATAAACTACCACTGTCTGTCTGAATTTCCCCTAGGGGATAAAAGTTTGAAGATAAAAGTTAAAATAAGAAGAAAACCTCTAAAGCTTTCTGTCACTTGGAAATAACTTTAATACGTACATAAGAGAAATTAATAACAACTAGTGCTGAAATCTAAGTTGATGATTTTGGGTTTATAGTTTCGGTAGTATTTCCACCTAGACAAGGCTTGAGCCGTTTGGACAAAACAGCATTTTAAGGTCAGAATAAGTCAAATTAGATTTCCTCCCAGAAATTTAAGCTTTGAATAACTGAGGGTTTAAAGAGGAAAGGAAACCTTAACCAAGAAGAGATAGCTAGGAGAGCCATTTGTGCTTCCCCTTGTCAGCCTAGAGTCCCTTGAAGCTTAGCTTGACTTTATAAAGACCTTATATTCAAAAATTTGAATTATCGGACAATAACATTAATTACCCCCCCCCCCTTGTGCAATCTTCAGACGTTTATATGAAGAGAAACACCGTTCCCTTTTTAATCATTCTTTCATTTCGTTAACTCCGTACTGCATGTTTATACAAAGGTGACATTAATGTTTAAACAGGTAGGTTAGGGGAAAAGGGAACAATATTATCAGCGTAAGAATTTCCAAACCTTTATGTCCAGATATTTTCAATTAAGCTTTCCCTGCTAAAGTTAAAGCTTAATAAGGGTCCAAGCAATACACAGCCCTTTCAAGAAATAATAAGAGAATCTCTTGGTTTGGGTTAATAAAATTTGAATTAAAAGCAAGTACGGTTATTCTTAGCTTAGCTCAAAAATAGCTTGAACTAAAGGATTTTAATAACCCAGAACTCAAGCCTGACTAGCTGTTCAAGTGTAACCTTTTTGAGTAGAAACAATCGTTAGCCTAAGATTAACTTAATCTTTTCTTTTCGGTAAACATTGGTGGATCGAACAAGTAGATCATTAGACCTTAGACCTAGAAGAGGTTTGGAAATATTCAACATAAACAGAATTAGAATATTTTTCCTTTTATCTACTTTTATAAATAAAACCAGTTGTCACTGAATTCTGAGTACCGATTTCTTACCAACGCCTCAGTTTGTATCGCGCTACCAAATTTATTAGCCCTGTAAGTAAGGGGCAACCTTACAACTGGTCGCAGCGGTACTCAGGTTCGGTACAACTCGTTTAAGTGGGGGAGAATTAATTAAATTTATAAAATTTAGAACAATTTAGTCCTGTTCCTCAATAGAAAGTGTGTGTTCAGTTTTCCAAACCTATCCAAGACAGAAAAGTTTGGAAAAGTGTTCATTAAATGAAATTTTAACCTAAAAGGGAAGCTCAGACAGACTTTTATCTTTTGTCTTCCTAAGATTCTTTCTTTCTTCTCCTTTTATTTCTCTTTGCTGCAAGTTCTAATATCCGAATCGTCTGTAATTTACTTAAATAGGGTCATAGGTTAATCATCCTCAAGAGTGTGTAATTATAATACTAAACTTGTGGGTAAATTTAAATCAAGGTACTGAGAAAATTCTCATACAATTTATAAATAGACCCATTTTAGCGACTTAAAATACTATAAGGGATCAAAACGTTTCCAACGCTAAGAATTGTAAAGAATAGATCCATCATGAGTTCCAATGAAAGCAAAATTAAAGAATTAGAAATTGCACTACGACAAGCGCAAGAGGAGAGAATAAGAGTAGAAGAGATCGCACAAGCTAAAATAAACGCCCTACAAGAGCAATATGGAGACGCCCCAGTCAAAAACAGGCTTCAAAACCTATTTGTGGAGCCAGCACCCCCCATCTCGTTACTAACATATCCAAATGAAATCCATGCATGGATTATCACACTTAAACAAATACAAAGAAGTTTAGGAAAAGATGATATTGCTATGATAAATCAAGCTAACTGTTATACAAGAGGAGAGATACAAAGATTCGCAACAAGTTTAGATATTCCCAAAATAAGAGATTTAGACCATTTAGAAAAAATACTAAAAGAAGCCTTTTTACATGAAAAACCAGCTGCACAAAAACTACAAGAGCTGCTCTCTGAAAAACAAAGGCCATCTGAGTTAGTACACCAATTTTACTCACGTATCATGGGAAAGGCAACAGATTATGCAAAAAATTTTCCTGGCATAAGAGCAAATGACATAACGATGAGTATTTTTAAGGGTTGCATGCTCCCTTCCATTGGAAGGAGAGTATTGGAACAATCTAAGGCCTCAGACGACCAAGATGAATTATTAACACTTGCAAAAAGATTCGAAGCAATAGATTTAATATATAGGGACTCCCCAGAGATGTCCCTGGGAGCAGCGGTAGTAGACCCAAGAGACAGGAATTCCGCTAAAGAACCTGGAGTTAACCACAGAGTAGAATATAAAAACAAGGGCGGTTATATGTATGAAAAGGGAAAATGCTTTAATTGTGGGAGACTGGGACACATAAAAGAGGATTGCAAAATCCCAAAGTGTACGAATTGTGGAAAACCCAGACATTACCGGAAAGATTGTTGGCAAAGTCTAGCATGTATAAGGTGCCAGGAATTCGGGCATAGTGCAGACAAATGTATGGCACCAAATCCTATTGAAAAAAAATAATCAGGCAGGACTTGGAGGAGGTACGTCCCAAGCCTGAAAATAAAATCACAAACCCTCCTTCTAACCAAAATGAAGATATTTGTTTTAGTGCGTTACAGGAAAATAAATTTGAACAAAGTTCTTTCCCATTTATGTGGACTGCTAAAATAGCAGACCAAAATTTTTTAAAATGTTTTGTAGATAGCGGGTGCCAAAGAAGCTTATTAAAGGAGGAAATATTTTAAAAATTTCCAGTAGAGCTTAGTAGACGCCTCAAACCATCCTCCCAAAACGTGAAATCTTTAAGTGGAGAGACTTTACCACTAATAGGAGAGATAAATTTAGCATTCTGAATTACAGATGAGGCAAAACGGAATGGAAGGTTATTTTGGAAATTTTTAGTCGTCCCAGACTTGAAATTTGACGTAATTATAGGATATGATATTTTAAAAAAACTTGATTGTACGTTAAATTAAAAAAATAATAAAATCTCTTTAGGAAATACAAGTACGGAAGAAATAAATTCCCTTGCGTTTTTCACGGAAGAAATTTCTAGAAGGGGATTGACATATATAGCGAAACAGGTCTGTATTCAGGCCAATTGTTTCAAAATCATTAAAGCCAAATTGTCGAATCACTCAGCACCCTTTGTAGCTCACGGCAACACTATAATGTTTACCCCGAATATTCAGACACAATTACACATATCTCCGTCGCTATGTGAAAAATATAACAATGCAATAAAAATAGTTTATTTTAATGCGAGCGATGAACCTCTAAACTTACCACGAGGTAAAACCGTTGGTTCATATGAGGTGATAAACAATTAATATTTAACGAATGCGATTCTCGTAGCAGTAGGAGTAATAGAAAATAAAGAGGAATCCCTCTCTATAGAGGAGGATAAAATAGGATGGGAAGACAGCGAATTTTTAAAGAGAATTAAAACGGGTCCGTTAAGTTCAAGAAAGAAAACAAATAGTAGAGACAGTCTTATTAAAATTGAAACGAGCCTTTACAACTGGACCTTATGATATAGGGCAAAATAACCCCACTGGATATAGGGTAAAACTAGACCCGAAAATACCCATAAAGTGTTTAAAACAATACCGTTTGCCATATTCAATAACTGAATTTTTACAAAACACATATACAAAATGATAAGGGATGGAATATTTTGAGAAAGACCATTAGAATGTCCAAGTCCGGTGTATTGCATTGGAAAGCCAGAAACGGATAGAAAAATTCCTCCAAAAAACTTGTGGGATGAAAGTAATAGTCGGTTCCTCATAGATTTAAGAGCAATAAATAAGGCGATAAAAGACTCACAGTGGGGTATTCGAAGAATTTCAGAGGTCATCTCTGATCTATCTAATAAAACCAAATTATTTCAACTATTGATATTAGAAATGGATTTAGTCACTGTAACTTAGCTGAAGAAAGCGAAAAATATTTTAGTTTCTCAAATAAGGGGATTTCTTATGTATTTAAGCGCGTGCCACAAGGGTCAGTTTTCTCGCCCTGCGCTTTTGTTGAATTTTTATATCAGGTTTATGGACTCGAATTTTCTTCATTTTTATCAAGTTATGTAGATGACTTGACAAAACATACGTCAGGGAACTTTGAAGAACATTTGAAACATATTGAACTAACTTTAAAACAAGCTATAAAATTTAATCTAAGGCTTAATATTGATAAATTTCAATTTTTTTCGAAATAATGTGACTTGTTAGGGTTTCGAGTCTCCACAAAAGGAGTTAAACCACAAGCACAAAAATTAGAAGCTATAAAGAAATTAGAACCACCAAGTGACGTCACAGGAATCAGGTCATTTCTAGGCTTAACAGGTTATTACAGGGGATTCTATCATAATTACGCAAAATTAGCCGAACCTTTAATTCAACTACCTAGAAAAAATATTCCTTTTAATTTTGGCCCTAAACAAAGCGTAGCCTTTGAAAATTTAAAAACATAATTATTAAATCCAAATAGTATTTTTTTTAAGAATTTCCTGATAAAGACAAAGAATTTCACCTTATCACAGATGCCTCGGAAAAAAGTATTGCTTCAATTTTAATGCAACAATGCAAAACGACAGATAGATTTCGAATAGTGGCAGCCTATTCAAAGGTTCTTAGTGGTGCAGCCTCAAGGTTTGATAACCACAACAGGGAACTTTTTGCCTTAGTACAAAGTCTAAAGCACTTCCAAAAAGGGTATTTATGGGCCGCGAGAACTCACATATTTGTAGACAGTGCAGCACTAACATATCTTAAAATATCAAAGGATCTTCACTCAAAATTATATAGAATTGCGGTTCTCTTAGACAACGATTTGTATACATCACCAAATTAGCACCAGTAGGAGCCCTGCAGACTATTTGAGTCGCCCTAGATCACAATTTGTTAAGGAAAATAGGTCAATTAATCTTGATGAGATAGAAGTAGAATATTTAGCCCTATTAAGAGACGAGGAACCTATTGATTTTTTTGGGATTGGTAAAGAAGAGATGAGGGGATTTCAATTAGAAGACCCTGAAATTAAGGTTGCAATTGATGAAATAATAAGATTAGAAAATACACTCTTAGGCTTAAAATCTCCTCAGGATACAGATAAAAATAATGAAAAGTCTAAAGAGGGTAGAAATGAACAGTCGAGCCAGACTGGTTTGACCAGGCCCTGTGAGGGATGTGAGTCAAATACAGGTAGCTCAAACATTCCCGGAGCTATCAAATCATCGAAAGAGGATGAATTCAGTAGCAATACTGAAAAGAAATTTCCTTCTATAAGAAGGAACAAGCCTGGGTACAGGGATAGATGCCTAACCTCTGGGTCTATCCACGGCAAACTGAAAGAGCTAAAAGTAAAGGGCAGTACGCATGCGTGTGTTACTGACAGCAGGTCAATTTTAGAGGGGAGTGAAATTGAACCCTGTAAAGGACAAGTTCTGACGGTGGAACTTGGAAAGACCAGAACTACTGTAGAAGTTACTGGCACTAAGGATAATCTGGCCGAATCCCAAACGTCCAGAGATTCAGACTCGGAGAGGGACGAGCCGTTATGGATACAACAAGCTCGGGCGGTGGAGCTTGCAGACTAGGACTTTAGAAAGGGTCACTAGTATGAATAATTGGGCTGGGTCTTGGATACCCGCAGTCCTAGGCACCAAGAGGGGTAAGCCACAGGAAGAATTTCCAAAATTTGACGTTTCGGGCAGAGCTCAAATTAACAACAGACCAGAAACTTCAAATTTAGGGGAAGGGAATCCTCTCGTTGTGAAATGGTTAAGAGATCTTCAGTTGATCCTAGTCGAACGAATATTGTACGCAATAGACGACTCAGAAAAAAGGAAACAGATGCATCAATTTAAAATCATCCTGCCAAAAAAACTAATTAGAGGAATCATTAATCTTATGCATACGACCCTTTTCCTAGGAGCACATATGGGGACTGTAAAAACTTTGAATAAATTAAAACAAAGTTGTGTTTTTGAAAATATGTACTGCCAAGTTGAGGAGGCGGTAAAGAATTGTGATATATTTTTAAGGAGAAATAAAGTTAGCAATATATATCCTAAATTGAGAGAAAGTATTTTCCCTGACCACCCATTTCATATCTGGTCAATGGATACAACGGGAAAACTACAACTTTGCGCTAACGGTGACCGATATATAATTATTGCGGTAGAGCATTTTACTAAGTACACAGTCATAGCGCCAGCCAAAGACCTCAGGTCAACATCAGTGATGGAATTTATAATAAAGGAAATCATATCCCATTTTGGAAATATGGATTTCCTACTGTCTGATAATGTCACATGCTTTACGAGTAAAACCTTTAATGAAATGGCCAAAGAATTAGGATTCAAAATTAATTAAAACCCCCAATCTAATGGATAGCAGAAAATAGAGTAAAATGCGTAAAAAGAATACTAACTCACTACCACGATGAGATACATAGAGGAAATTGGAGTGAATTCTTACCATTCCTACAATTAGCATTAAACTCTAGTATAGATGCTAGCAGAAAATATACACCCTTTTTTCTACTACATGGTTTCGAGGCGAAATCAGTATTTGATAACATTGTTTCTAATCCGAGGGGGGGGGTTCTGTTCAGAAGAGGAATGGGTATCTAATCTCGTTCAAGAGGTATTTTTCAGCCGACAAATATGTATGAATGAATTAAAAAGGGCCCGAAAAGGTCAAGCGGCACAATACAACAAAAGAATATTGGAAATCGAAATCTTCCCTAATAATTTAGTGTATGTCATCCAAGAAAGTACATCAAAAAATTATTCATATAGGGGATCTTATCTAGTTTTATCGAATTTATGTAAATACGTCTTTTTGCTACGGTAGTTAAAAACTTTTAAACACAGTTTAGTAAATATAAGACAACTTAAAAATATACACGACCACGAAAGGTTTTTAGCCATGAGCCCCGAGATAGCAAAACAAAGGTCAAAGGTAGATGACAAACCCTTAGATCATATACCAGACAAAATTGAAGGGGAGCAAATGAATAAAACACAGATAGAGGAAGACATCCCCCATAATATTTGGCAATGTAATTTAAAGGGAAGTTTATTAAACCAAATAAATAAAAATAATTTGGAAAGTGTAAACAAGCCTTACATTACGACTTCGAGTGAGGTGAATGGTTCTGGTAACATGACAATTCGGAAGGAAATACTTCGGTGCAAACAGTTGATAATTACGAACAAGGAAGATTTATCCATAAAAGAAAGACTAAATTAAAACCACTAAATTATAAATATCCTAGTTTAAAGGACTTTCTCGGCGGAAAAATAGGAAACCTTAATAAATAACAAACTTACCTTATTAAAAATTTAAACTTTCAAAAGAATGCTCCAAACCAGTATCCTCTGGAGAAAAACAAAACCCTTCAAAATCAGCGACCTGAACAGAGTTTAATTTAGTTTCTTTTCTCGCTAGATCGGTATGAAAGTGTTCGAGGGTAAATAATGAAATTCCACCAAGGACCAAAACCATACACCGATGATTAATAGGGCGATGTTCACAGGATGAAATGTTCCAAATCCTTAAATTATCGGTAAGGTCCAAAGAAACACTATGATGTGTGTATAAAATAATCTTCCCGTCACTTGTTAAAAAGACAATACACTTTAAACTAGACATAATATAAGCAAATTACTGTAAAATAAGAGGGAGGAAGCCTGGATATAAGCAAAGATTTCCTTTATCAAGATCTGCAACACTAAGAAAAGAATGTTTAAGTATATTTGAACTAAAGTTGTTATGAAAATGCAATCGTCTATCACAAAAGGAAAGCCTCGTACCAACAGGGATATAATCAGAGAAGGGCTTAATAACCATATCGAAACACCGAGAGTAAGGAGGACAAAGTTCACAAGTATGGGAGTACCATATAATAAGACATTCAACTTTCTCACTGCAAATAGTGCCATGAGTATGTAAGATTATAGAACCTTCCAAAGTTTTAAATAAAATACACTTGTAGCCTGCCATTACTGTAAACTAATCACTATAAATTATGGGAAGAATTAATGGACACTGGCAAACACCACCAAAAGATAAATCAACTGAATTGACCGTATAATCCGCAATTATGTCCGTAGGGCGAATGGTGTGGATATATAATCTCCTCTGACAGCCAAGAGACTGTCTACTATGAGTACGACACCCTTGAAAGGGGACAATGACCATATTAAAACACATATGGTCATAAGGTCGACGTTCACACGGATTATGATTACTCCATAAGGCTACCTTATCCGTAATTTCGGAAAGAATAGTGTCACGGGTGTGTAGAATAACAGACTCTTCCGCAGTTTTAAAGAGAATACACTTGAATTCTGGAATATCAAAAGTTAAATAAAGGACATAAAACCATTTCAGCAAAAATGGTTGGAACCCTGTTTGTTTGGCTGACGCTGTTTACAAGAGGGATATTGCTTAAGAAAACATAAGTACATAGCAAAATAGCTTTCAAGAATATTGGTCACAGCTTCCCAGTTAACAGAATACATCAGGTAATATGGTATGTTAATACGGAAAGCCTCAGATCTGATTCAGATCTGAAATTCAGATCTGATTTAGACGATCTGAATTTCATTATTTCAAATATCGAAAATATTATAATTATGGAACAAATAGTCAATAAAGACTTAGAAAAGGGAAAAAAGAATTTCACAGAACTCAGAGAAATACATGACCTAAAGGAATATGTAATAGATAAGTGCAAACTATTACATTTAGAATTAAGTGAAGGAAATGGAATTCTCAAAATATTAGAATCATTAATGACGGATAATACAAATCGAAACAAACGAAGTCTATTACAACTTTTGGGAAAACAATAGGATGGGTCACAGGACTAGCCACGGAAGAAAATGTAGAAACCATTCTTCACCAGGTAGATTATTTAACTGAAAAAAATGAAAGGTTACTACACATGTCGGAGAGATCTATATCGTTAGTAAGTGACCTCGACAGAGAATTAAGAATGGAAAGGAACAAAAGCTTAGAAATTTTGGGAAGGACCTCCAAGAGAATTACAGATAAACAAAGAAATGACAAAAAGTTCAATCCAAATAAAAAAGCTAGTAAAGAAAATAAAAACAGTAAACCTTTCTATTCTTCAAGCAGAAAATAAAAGTTTCCCATTCATTGTCACAGATCCGGCAGACATGCTTAGGACAATTTTCGAAATTGAAAATTCACTACCAATAGGTTATAATACGGTAAATTATAGGCTTTACGGCTTACTGTAACTTTATAAATCGACTACTGCAATGTGGCAACACAACAATTGAAATTGTTGGTTATTTGTGATTTTTCTATATCAAATAAACAAGAGGGGTTCAGAATGATCGAAATGTTCAGCATTCCGTTCCCAGTGTCAAACACTTCGTATATCTTTCATATAGAAAATGAGTTCAAATTTTTTGGGTTAAGTAAAGATCAAACGAGATATTTTTTAGAAGATGACAATATAGAAAAAAGATGTAATTTAAAGAGTATACCACTATTGTGCAACCACCAATTTATTATTAGAAGCACACAAATGAACTCCTGCAGTTTAGCAAACTTTATGGAAAATAATGCATTAATTAATAAAGAGTGCCAAATCAAAATTATGAAGGAAAATAAAATATTAATCCAAAGAATTGGAAGGGAAAAGTATATAATCAAATCTCCTTTCAAAAAAGAAATAAGAATACATTTCGGATGTAAAACAGAAAAAAAACAGTAAATTCACATATATAAAAGGCAGCTCAATAGTAAAATTGCCAGAAGAATGTTCTCTAACTGCAGAAATGTTAAAGATAAACAGTATGTATTGGGGACAGATTACAAAGGAAATGGCACCTTTAAACATATCGATAATTAGCCTAGAAGGAAACCTCTCCATAGCTGGTATAAAAAAACGAATGGAGCAAAGAATTTGAAGATTTAATCTCTATATATTTCCAGAACAACTCCAAGATGCAGATTGGCATGGCTGAGCTAAGAAAAATGCACATTTCCTTATAGGACGAAAAAGGAAGTAAAACGGCTAGCTATTGGACAATTTTTTTCAATAACCTTAATCTATTTCTATCTTTATTAGGACCAGTCTCAATTGGAATTATATTTAAAACATTGAGAAAACTATGGTTAGACTATAGGAAACAAAAGTCTCAAGGATTTCACGTAAATGTAGAACAGGAAGAAATTGAACTAAATTGATTCTTAGCAAAGTTATGGTTTCATTAAGAAAAAATAACTGTACTAAGAATTTTAAGTGTGGGAGGTTGTGAGAATGTGGGAATGCCATCATAACCTGACTAAATTGTAAAAATAGCAAAGTATGACTTTTGAGTAATTATAAAGGAAACGAAGTATTAATTTTCTTTGAGTAAGGAAACAACATTACATTTTAATAAGAATACCTTTGATCCATCAAGGGCCATAAAATGCAAAAACCGGACCTCCGTTTCAAACTCAAGGGGTCAATGGCAAGAAGCATTACGCGACTTGTATCACATGACAAAAACAGGATTTAAATAGAGAAAGCGGAAACTAATCTTTTGAACAAAGAACTATTATATTAAATTTCTTCCCAGAAATTTAAGCTTTGAATAACTGAGGGTTTAAAGAGGAAAGGAAACCTTAACCAAGAAGAGAAAGCTAGGAGAGCCATCTGTGCTTCCCCTTGTCAGCCTAGAGTCCCTTGAGGCTTAGCTTGACTTTATAAGGACCTTATATCCTAAAATTGGAATTATCGGACAATAACATTAATTAACCCCCCCCCCCCTCCTTGTGCAATCTTCAGACGTTTATACGAAGAGGAACACCGGTCCCTTTTTAATCATTCTTTCATTTCGTTAACCCCGTACTGCATGTTTATACAAAGGGGAACTTAATGTTTAAACAGGTAGGTTAGGGGAAAAGGGAACAATATTATCATCGTAAGAATTTCCAAACCTTTATGTCCCGATATCTTCAATTAAGCTTTCCCTGCTAAAGTTAAAGCTTAATAAGGGTCCAAGCAATACACAGCCCTTTTTAAGAAATAATAAGAGAATCTCTTGGTTTGGGTTAATAAAATTTGAATTAAAAGCAAGTACGGTTGTTCTTAGCTTACCTCAACAATAGCTCGAACTAAAGGATTTTAATAACCCAGAACTCAAGCCTTGACTAGCTGTTCAAGTGTAACCTTTTTAAGTAGAAACAATCGTTAGCCTAATCTTAATTAACTTAATCTTTTCTTTTCGGTAATCATTGGTGGATCGAACAAGTAGATCATTAGACCTTAGACCTAGAAGAGGTTTGGAAACATTCAGCATAAACAGAATTATAATATTTTTCTTTTTATCTTCTTTTGTAAATAAAATCAATTGTCACTGAATTCTGAGTACCGATTTCTTACCCAACGCCTCAGTTTGTATCAGGCTATGAAATTTATTAGCCCAGTAAGTAAGGGGCAACCTTACAAATTGGTGTATTCCCTGTCCAATAGGAATATAGGACACATCATTGGACCAATGGGCCCAATGTAACATACTTTTTAGAAACGCCTTAATGTAACCTCTGGCGAAATTGGATAGTATAGTTAGTTAGGACTTGGCAATTTCAAGTCAGTCTAGAGGAGTTTTCTGAGATTTCTTGAGCAAACATATGTAAGTTTAAAGTGAATCTATTATCAGCCCATTGACAATTTGACAATGTCATATGAGTCCTTTACCATGTTTAACCTAATTTTTCAACTTGTATTTTAAATAAGACCCGCGTTGGAATATATATATCAGTGTATAATTTTATCAAAGTGCCTATGACAGTAAATTGAAGCGCAGATTATCCGATATTCCTGATCCAGTTTTTGTATCGCAAATGTGAGTAAAAACAAATATATTGGTCCTTGTGTCTCCAACCGCTCTCTAGGGAACCTGAATCCTAGTAATCTGATTTCGACTCAGTATGGCCATTAACATACGCTCCCCGAAGTACCCGCTGTTTTAATCCCCCGCCACACGAGGTTCCCCCTCAAACAGTGGTATAAAATTTACATAATCCCACTACAAAGAAGTATAAAACCCCAATTTGAAAACGAAAAATAAAATCACCCCATGTGAATTGGCTTATCAAAACCCCCCATTAGAATTGGCGCGGCCTGTAGGATAAAGCGTCAGAATAGTAAAGCGTCAGGTAAAATCAATATGCAGAACTAGAAATAATGAACGCATAATCTCATTAACAGTATTATATCAGGTAGTAAAATAGTAAAGCGTCTGGTGGAAATATTATATAGAATTAGAAATAGTGAACGTGTAATTTCATTTTTATATATCATATCAGATAGTAGAGTAATTGTATTGTCAAACGCAAGACAATTGAATCATATAGAAATATTTGCATATCAGGTGGAGGTATTTTCAGTATTAGGTGGAGGAAAGTAATATTTACATACTTACCCTAGGTTCACACAGATGTTCACACAGGAGCGAAATTCGCCCGTTGCCGCAATTTAGTTGCCAACTTTGGCAATTTTAGTTGCTTCGTCAAGCAACTACCCAGAGTTGAAAAAAAAACCAACTTTTATCGGGCAACTGAGCGATTTTTCGAGCATTTTTTCAAAACAATAGCAACGATGGGAGAAAAATGAAAACGATCAAAAGGAGAAGTTAATTATTGCTGTCCAGTTTAATAAAATTATTTATGAAAAGAAGGAAAAGGGACATAAAAATGCAGTTTTGGTCCTGAAAGCATGGCAGCAGGTGTCTAGAGCGACAGGATTACCAGGTGAGAACCATTAGCCTATGTCAGTGTGGGTCCACCTTTTTTTGTTACTGCAGTTGCAAGAAAGGCATGTAATTTGGCACAGTAAAGTTGCAGAGACCCCTGATAAAATCACTTTTTTCCTACTGTTTATTATTCAGTCTATTGGGCTAAAGGTGCATAGGCCTAGGTGCTTCTGAGTAGAAGCAGGATATTAACAACTTATTTCTTACTGTACATCCTGTTCTATTGGACAGTATCTCTGCACTTTTACCATAGGGGTTCCTTCTATTTTGTTGATTTAGACAACCAAAACCTAGGCTATTTGTTCTTTATGTGCTGACAACCAATTAAGCATTCTGATCAGTCATAACAAGAAAAAATAGAACTGAGGTCTATTACCTTATTTTTCTTACTCATCGTATTACATGGTAAAGGTGCAGATTAACTACCCCTATAGTATAGAGTGCAGAGGTACTGCCCAGTAGAATCAGGATATACAGTAAGAAGTGAGTCGTTAATATCCTGCGTCCACTGGGAAGTATCTCTGCAACTTTACAGCCCAATTGACTGAATAATAGACAGTAAGAAATAAGTTGTTTTTATCAGGGGTAGCTAACCTGCACCATTACCTTATACACTTTATTACAGCAATGTGAACAGAGCCTAAGCTTGGCCTGAGCTATGTTAAGAAAAAAAAAGAAAAAGATCTGGATTCTATTTTCTCATACGAAGGACCATTCAGAATGTTTCATGTGGTTGCATTGTTGCATCACAAGCACATTTGATGGTCAAATTGAATAAAATGTTAGCTTCATAAATTTTTTTTATGTGTTCTTTGACTTGTTTGGGTGTAATAAGGTGTATGTTGTAGGGTGACACAGCCGATGTTAACAATCCATAATTCCTGGATAGTACCTAGACACTAAACTATCGACTGCAGTCCCAAAACACGGAAAAACTACTCTTTTCTCAAATTTATTGAGCCATAGGAATTTAATTTCACCACAATGTAGTTACCATAGTTTTCATTTATTCCTTTCCTAGAACTGCTTTATAGGAGAAAAGTAAATATTTAGCTGTGAGGATAATCAGCTAAATTTGCTAGATCTGCTTTAAATTTAGTCATGTAGACTAAAAACTTGACTGACAAAAAGGAAACAGGGGCATCTTTTAAGAGGGGTTTGGAAGGTACGCTCCTTCCTCACTCCTTTTATGGGACCAAATTTAGAAAAAATCACAAAGGTAGCACCATATTTTACCTGAACTACCAAAAAACTGCTAAAAATTATCAAAAATGTCAAAATTCTACAAAAAAAGCTTTGCTAAAGGTTGCTTTTGGTGAAATAAATGTCTACCCAAAACTCTCTAGACTTTGTGTTTGTGCACTGGTACCTACACAAAGTTGTATTTGGTCTGAAACTGAAGAATTTTTTCTCTTATATTACTGCCTTGCTACAGCACTTACGTTGTACATATAATCTTATGTTAAATAGACTTATGTTAGGGCTATTGGAATGAGTGCAGCTTTTTTTTTTGTTGCAAATGACATTCTCAAATTGTCCAAGTAAGGCTAGGATTTAACTTAGTGGGAGGTCGGAAACCCATTCATTAGGGTGATAGAAAATAAAGCTTCACCAATGGCTATGGTCCTTCTAAACTCAATGTACTCAATATACCAGGATGTACAAAATAGTCTAATAAGGATATTAACTTTGGAAGTTTACAGCCCCTTATTAGAGGGCAAATGATTATGCTATTTGTATAATCCTATAATTTTCTCTTTTATATCTTGTAACCTTTTTCAGAATCTGTTTGGATTTCAAAATGCAAACAGTAGTTCAGTGGTATAAGGGATTTCCAATTACAAGTGCAATCTATCAAGAGGGGTAGCCAGAATTCTCATGCAATATAAACACTTTCATCAGGCACCTTTGCATCTTAAAGAAACTTCTTTGCTTCAGCAATTGCTAGGGTTCTCTAGCAGGGGCATTTTGAGCCAAAATAAAGGGGGGAGGAGAAAAAACTTTTTTTGAGAATAGCAACTAAAAAAAATGGTAGAGTTTTTGCTAAAGGGGGCTGTATTGCTGTAATTTATAGAATTTTGTCTAAAAACATTACATATTTTTTTTCATTGCAGTTGCAGCATGCAAGGGCAAGTGAAAGAATTTGAGAACCACCTTTATGAGGGAGAAGAAAGCTTGGAAAAGTGGAGGAGGAGCAAAAGACAAAAAGCCGTGGAAATGGTTCAAGCTTTTACAGTTCCTTGAGAAAGCATTTGAGAACTGCGAGACAGATTCTAATTACAAGGACGACGCTAGTGCCAGTGCTATTTATGTCCTAACTATCCCTGATGGTGGAAATGAAGAGATGCTCAAGAGTCCTCTAGTTGAGGATACATCTTGTTCCATGACTTTGGGTCCCGTATGTTTAATATTAGAAGAAACAGATACCAACCAAAATGTTAATTCCATTGTGAGAGCTGAGGTTGAAGTCCCAGTGGAAATGCCTCAATCGTCAAAACGTGCCAATTCTCCTGTGTCAAACAGTAAAAAGAATGATAAGAAAGTGAAAGGTGGAGATAATCAAGAAACTGACGACCTAGATCGTAGTATTATTGAATACTTAAATACAAAGAAAGAATATGATACTGTTGAGACTTGCTTTGGACGAACAGTCGCGAAAAAACTTTCTGAAATGGATACAGCAGCTAGAAACTTTTCCATGTTCAAAATCCATGAGCTGCTTTACAACATTAGTTCTGGCCACTTGCAGCCGTGAAGGAGCTCCAGTTTTTTTTCTCATTTTTGTTATACATATATTTATGTTTAGTAAAGTATATAATTGAATACTAAGCTGAATTTTAAATCCTAGTAGAAGTCTAGTGCAAAGAATATAGAATAGAGAGAAGCCAAACTCAGTATATTTTGGTTGCTGTTAAGTCCAGGTAAAAACATCTAGCTGGCCAGCGGCTCTTGTTGCAGAAAAGATTAAAAAAGCCAGACAATAGTTCTGCTCTATCAAGCAATAGGAATTTGTACTTGCAGTTTCGTACTAAGTGGAGGTTAGTACTAACTGCCTCTCGGTTACTAGGGGCTGCTAGGACTTTCGTCGCAGCATGGAAGAGATAGGAAGGTTGGCTTCTCTCTAATTTGTTCCAAGTAGTCAGTACCACCTGGTCTCTTGCCCTCTAGCTGATAGAAAATGATCAAGAAATTGAATTTATCACCAAAAAAAATTAAGATACCACAAAGAGCCGAGTTAGCCTACTTATTCAAGGTATACATCGCTAACATCGCTTTTTCTTTTTAAGCTTTATGCAAAAATCAGCTAGTACAGTGAAAATATAAAAAGAACAGTATAGGTCACTGAACTGTAAGTTTAATCTCCACCAAATAAGTACCTATGATGCCAGGACAGCTTACCAGTGGCAGAGGAAAAATACTTTGCAAAACTTGAGCGAACTTCTGCTGCAAGCTCTGTGTAGTTGTTAGCACTCTGACGGTTGATCCTCTCCTTCCACACATCTCGGGCTTCAGATCTCCATTGCCCGGGGAGCATTTCACCTTACCCTCTATTCTTTCACCATAGTTCCTTGGACAATAACTGCTGGTCTTTTCAGCCATCTGAAAGTTGTGCAAACACACACAAGTTTTTACTGTGTTACGAATAGTACTCAGCTTGGCAAATATCGGGCTATGAAATACTCTCCATCGTGCTGCTAAAATTCCAAAAGCATTCTCCACACACATCCGAGCTCTTGAAAGCCTATAATTGAAAGCTCTCCTTTCTCTGTCTAACTCTGTTTTGCCCCCAGGAAATGGCCTCATAATGTTTATACGAAGAGGAAAGGCCTCGTCAGCAACAAAAACTGAAGGAAGCATGTTGCCATCAGGTATTGGTTTTGAAGGTGGTAGTTCTGAGGTGCCACTGAGAATAACTTTCCCAAACTCTGACCTTGAAAAACACCAGCATCACTAGAGCTCCCTTCTGCTCCGATGTTCACAAGTGTGAACCTGTAGTGAGCATCAGCAACTGCGAGTAATACTATGCTAAAAAATCCTTTGTAATTAAAATAATATGAGCCTGATGCTTCAGGACACTTAATTCGTATGTGCTTTCCATCAATAGATCCCACGCAGTTAGGGAAATTCCATCTAGCTTCAAATTCTTTTGCAATTTCTGAGAAGCTTTTTTGGTTGGTGATTGCAACACTTGGGGTTGCAGTATTTCTGAAATAGCTGCAATAGTTTCTTCAATTATTTGGGTCACTGTTGATCGTCCTATAAAGTATGCAAATGGCAGGGACCTTCTACTTTCCCCTGTAGCTAGGTGCCTCAGTGTCAGTGAAAGACGCTCGCTGGCACTAATGCATCTTCGCCAGTTTGTATCTTGTTTGGAGATAAGGGATTCAACCATTGATAGTAGTTCCTGGAACTTCTGGAGACTCATCCTCATATAGTCAAAAAACCAGCGCTCATCATTTTGTTGAAGTGACTTGACAAGAGTAGCATGAGCACTTGATTTTTCTCTTTGCATTAGCACTGGTCTGATCCAACAGCTTCTTTGTGGTCCACTTGAAGTTGTTTGCTGGAAAGAAAAGACCAAGTCAGTGTTTTAGCATAAATTCATTTTTCTGGATTTTCTGAAATTTCCAAAAATGCCAAAACAATTTACCGAAAGTTGGTATTGTAATGATATTTGGCAAAAAATGGATAGATAAAGGCTTTCTTGGTGGAAATGAGCCCCCCGCCCCCCGTTAATTTTGGCTTACAATCCCACAGGTTAAGTGTGAAAACGTTAGTCAGTGTTTACTTTTAGGCTATGTTTGGACATTTTTACTTTTCCTACTATAGTGAGTCCTGTAGAATTGACAGAGGTGAGGTCAGCAAGATTCCTTGAGCAGTTTCTCTATCAGATGATCCAAAACTTCAAAGATTGTTGGTAGCTTTACCTCTGCCAATGCCATGGGGTATACTATAGTAAAAAGTTTAAGAAGATCAGGTGCACTCATGAAATTCCAGTTTTTGACCGTTTTGGGATCCTAGCTTGCAGCCTACAGCTTTGCCTCCATTCATTTGTTGTTGCCTTTGGCCTCTCTAACCTTATTAAACCTATCTGGGATCAGGAATATATAAGGGGCAAATTACTACTGCCTGCTTCATACAATATTTCTAAAATTTCAAAAACATAAGGTGGAAAGTCTCCAGCCAGCAATACACATTGACGAAAAACCCCTCTGCATATAATGCAGCATAGAGTGACCTCTGGCAAAGTCAGCACAAAGAGCAGCTACCATGTTATTCATCCAATCACCATATTATTCATGAACGTAAATTGCTGCTTGGAGTGTTTACATCCAATTTTTTGTGAAATTTTAGGAACTGCACGGTTACCATTGTCTTCATGAGGTAGCAGTACTACTCCCCTAATATATTCTTGTCTAGTTCAAGAGAACAGGTCCAATTAAAAATTAAGAGAAGTTAAAAAAAAGTAACTTATTAATTCCAGGTGACAGAGAAGTAACAGCAGAAAAAATTGAAAAGTAACTTTGTAGTTACTTCTTTAGTAACTTTATCAAAACATTGTCAACAAGCATCGGTAGACATGTAGACAAGTTCCTCATCTGAAATATGCAGTAGCTGTGAGCAACTAAATTGAGTATGCTAATCAATATGGATTAAGTGAACTTACACAAAATCAAAACATCATTGAGAAATTTTATGGCCTCATGATGAAGGGGAACTCGAACTCGAACTAGTGAAGTAACTTGTGCACAATCATCAGCAGATAGCGCAAGTAATGGAGGCTGAAAGCAGCAATGGTTACTGAACAGTTTCAAGTGTGTAATTACTTTGAAATTGGTAAACATGTAGACGAGCTACCCTTCGAAAATATGCAGTCTATGTGAGCAGCTAAATGAGAATAGATTTCAATGTCCTAGTGGGATGACTAAATTGAGTATGCTGAACAATACAGATTAAATTAAGTCACCAAAAATCAACACATTACTGAAAAATTTTATGCCCTTATGCTGAAGGGTAGCTCGTCTACATGTTTACCTTGAAATTAATGCAAAGTAAATTGCAATGTTTACCTGGAACACCCTCCAAGTGTAGGGTGCCCCTGAGCATTGTTGCCTACTATTGTTTATGCCCTACACAAAACTGATATGAGCACAGTAAAGTCTTGGCTTTTATCAGCAAGAAAAAATAGTGTTCAACTCACTGTATTTCTCTTCTTCTTTCGCCTTCTCACAGCATGGGAAAGAAGTAAAACATCATTCTGATCCATTTCAACCACGCTCTTAATTTTGTGGGTAAAAGTTGGACGACGTAAAAATCCTGTGTGAACATAGCGGCGACTAAAATTGTTCATCGATGCAATTGACGAATATTGCCTATCGCAGCAACTGCTTCTGTGTGAACCTAGAGTTAATCATATAATCAAATGAGTTAATAAGTAGAAACTCTTTGGCCCTTTCGCCAAATAGAGCGAATAGGTGATGGATCTTTAAGTGATGTTTTCATATATGTAGTCACATAAATCAATCAGGAATATGAAAAAAATATACGTTTTAGTAAATATAGGTTAATTAAATAATAAGTGCTAAATTTTAAAAATTAAACACGTTAAAACGGAAACAAAATTCAAAAAATAAAAAGAGAAGTTATAAACAAAACAATGAGAATATCGTTAACGATGGGACGGATGATAAGTAACTGTATAAAAAATAAAAACCTCAAACCGTTTAAATTAAAGTTACCAATGTAAAATGGAACAACTTAGAACATTAAGCCAAAATAAGATAACCCACAGACATCAAATGAGGCTTGGTTGTGCTGTTTAAAAAGTAGAAACCAAAAGTATCTTGATCGAATAAACTTTGTATAATCTTTCCCACAGCAAATGTAGTAGCAATAAATAAATCCATCGTGAAGCAGAAAGACAAAGTTTCACAAAAATAAGCAATAAATATCAGTGTGACCAAATGTAACACGACAGGAGACCAACAATTTAGTTTAATTTTAAGAGCTTGAATCTCCAAACTGTCAAGAGAAGGTAGGACTTATTATACAAAAATAGCCCTGAGAGATACAAAGTATTGTTCTGAAACTAAGTTTAGAGTTAGGTATTCCAATGTAACTAAGTTGTATTGTCCCACAAATAGTTTCACCGTGATAAATTATAAGCCATGTGGAAATTAAGTGACAAGTCGTTAGCATTAGATTTACAAAAGTAATACTTTGTTTGTCAAGAAAAATTCCGAAGTGAAAATCTTATAGCTATAAATCGTATGAAAGTATGAGTAGCCAATTGGTTTATTCCCTGTCCAATAGAAATATAGGACACATCATTGGACCAATGGGTCAAATGTAACATACTTTTCAGCAACGCCTTAATGGAACTTCTGGCGAAATTGGATAGTATAGTTAGTTAGGACTTGGCAATTTCAAGTCAGTCTAGAGGAATTTTCTGAGATTTCTTGACCAAACACATGTAAGTTTAAAGTGAATCTATTATCAGCCCATTGACCATTATGACAATGTCATGTGAGTCCTATAGCATATTCAACCCAATTGTTGAACTTGTATTTTAAATAACACCCGCGTTGGAATAAATATATCAGTATATAATTTTATCAAAGTGCCTATGACAGTAAATTGAAGCGCAGATTATCCGATATTCCTGATCCAGTTTTTGTACTGCAAATATGAGTAAAAATAAACACATTACTTTCTTATTTTTGATTCTTCATGTTAGTATTTCTCAAGATAATTAGTCCTTGTGTCTCCAACCGCTTTCTAGGGATCCTGAATCCTAATAGTCTGATTTCGACGCAGTGTGGCCATTAAAATACGCTCCTCGATTGACCCGCTGTTTAATCCCCCACCACACGCAGGTCCCCCTCCAACTGTGGTATAAAAGTTAAATAATCCCACTACAAAGAAGTATAAAACTCCCATGTGAAAACGCAAAATACAATCCCCCCATGTGAATTGGATTATCAAAACCCCTCATTAGAATTGGCGCGGCTCTGTTTAACGGAACAAAACACAAGGACAAAATTTTCCCTTAAAAAAAATTATTGAGAAATACTATGCATAGAGAAAGTGCAATATTTTGTTAGGTCGAAGATCCCTTAAGCTAAAAACAAATAGAACACCCCTAAAAAAAATAAGAAGTATACTCCCCTCATAAGCTAAGTGAAATTTGAAAGTGTCAAATTTAAGTAATATAAAAAAAACCGATTTTATACTGTTTTTGAAATAATTAACAATATGTCGTTAGATCCAAACGAACAATTGCTAAAACAAAAACTTATTGTTAAAACAGTGGAAATTTCAAAATCGCTTCCCTCATACAATGGAGATTAAGATGTAGGTGAATTTGTTATACATTTAATCCAATTTGTAGAAGTAACCCAAACAGACTTAAAATCATTGGTGGGCATGCTGTTAATGAGACTAAAAGGGCAAGCGCTAACGTTTTTAAAAAGAGTAGAGAACCCCAAGGGGGAAGATAACAACCTCCCGATAAACTCCATAGAAATATTGCTAAAAGTGCTCCGAGAAAGATTCGTTGAGACCAGTTCAACACACAAATTAAAGCACGGTACAGTACGTTTTGACGAGACACAAAATGTCAGGGAATACCTACATAATGTAATGGTATCAATAGAAGCAAAATATGGAAAAGAATCTGGTAGCTTATATGATAATATTGCTTATATGTGCTAAATGCTTTCTTACAAGGACTGAGCCCCAAACTATAACGAATAGTAATATCTAAGATTATTCAGATATTAGAGTTAGCAGTTCAAGAAGTTGAAAGAATGATAGAAGTTAACACGATTGTGGCAAACCAAAATAAGTCAAGAATAAATAATGTAGGAGAATCAATGCCGGGACGATCACGAGAAATTTCACCCGCATTTTTTCAAGAAATAATTACCCAAAACCGAATCAAAATAGATCCTCAACCCCTACCAGGCAAAGAACTGTGCGTTTCGTACCCACGAATACGACAAACTATGAAAATAATCCTCGAATTATATGCTATGCATGTAAAAAACAAGGGCATATTGCCATGGAATGCCGTACTAGAAACAACTATGCACCAGCAACCCCCAGTTATAATAACCATTTGTTCGGGAGAACAAACTTAAATGCCAATGGGTCAGGAATTTATAGGAGTAACCCCCCACACCTGCCATTGTTCCGCAACCCCTACCAACAGTGATTGGAATATGCAAATCTTCCCCCCCACAGTCCAAACATTCATTAGTTTCCTAACCCAAATACTCGGTAAAACGTGTACCAGTTTGATTAAAGGGAAGTATATTCTACTAAATTTAATTTTAATGCGAATGATAACATAATAAACTTTTACTCGTTCGGATATTTACCGTCGATGCAAACTGAAAAAACGCCACGACCTGTCGGCACAAGAAATGCCAACCCGTGCAATAATACTTGGCAATCAAGACAATCAAATGCTAATCAGCTTGCTAGAGAGGTTCCCACCGAACCCCAACGTCAAACACCAACCTATCAAATAAATGCACAGAAAAAAGAATCTGGTCCCCAAAAAAACTAACAGGGACCCCTGAGGCCAGTATTTTCTAAAGCTCCCATCCAGTAGTTGTACCGTCTTTAAGTGATAATATGATATATTACCTATATTTAATGATTTTGGTGTTGAAAATATCTACTTTAGGGCGCTAATAGATTCCGGTGCGAAAGTTAACATCAATAAACTCAAATGTATTCAATACATTACCAGTGAATATCAAGCGACGGAAAAATTTTAGTATTCTCAATTTAACTATCGTCACAGGGCATAGGCTGGAAGCAAAAGGCTCAATACGCCTAGATGTGACTAAAGATAATAGAATCTTTCCTATCAACTTCATAATATGCAAGAATTTTCCGTACGAGGCTATAATCGGTGCAATTTTTAAAATCTAATAAAGTTTATTAGATATAGCTAATCACAGACTCGTATATCCATCCGATCCTTTTCTCCGTTGCGTGGAGAAAGGAAAAGCAACAGTGAACAGAATGAAGTCTTTTGTACCCCATTTCTCGTATTATAGGAGATATTCCAGTGGCAAATAGATCGAGTCAATAAAAGCAAAAATAGGGAAAATGCAGGAGTATAGACAAACAGATATTAAGAAAAAAGCAGAATTGTGGAACGAGGTGATAAACCTCAATGCCGTTCCATTACAACCAACCCCACTAGCGGAAGATTTGACGCAACCAAACACCAATCTTAACTTAATAGAAAATAATCCGGAAGAAAAATATTATGGATTTGCAGTGCGAAAGACAAAGATTCCCCCAAAAACAATGCAAAGAGTTCAATTCTCCCAAATGGTCCCAACCATAAACGATAACTCTAAAATTTGGTTTGCATCCCCATCGCGAGAAATCCCTGAGAATCTATTTTTTGAAGAACATATCATTCTATATAAAAAAGGGGAAAGTTTTATTTGGTTGACAAATACCTATGAGAATGATATAATAACAATAAAAAAGGGAAAGTATCTCGTTGAAATATAAGTTATTCCCGAGTGCAAGCTAAACGAGTGGAAAACTCCAAAAGGAGCTTAATTAATACTATTAGTGTTGGTAATTCAAGGGATAGGTAACCACTAACAAGATCCCAATTCTTGGAAAAATTTAAAGTAGATGATATCCAAAATGCGGAATTAAGAGAAAAATTATGCGAATTGCCCTGGAGTCTTACAGATATATTCTATACATTTGAAGGGGACATTGGATTGAAACCATTCTATAAATATTTTATGAAAACCACGAATCTACCTGTAGTTAAACCACCATATTGCATCCCGTATTCTTACCAAAACTGTCTGGAAAACTAAACCCATAAATTCGAGAGAAATAATATCATAAACCCGAGTGTAAGTCCGTACTCGGCCCCTGTTATACTTGAGCCAAAAAATAACAAGGACCTCAGGCTTGCAGTAGATTATTAAGCCATAAACAAGCAAGTAGTTAGCGATAAATTTCCCCTGCCCTGTATCGACAAATCTTAGGCTCCATCTTAAACAAAAATACAATTTTTACCTCCCTCGACCTCACGCAAGGGTATTATCAGGGTAAGATAGCAGATAATGACGTTTATAAAATGGCATTTTCTACAACTGAATGCGGCTCTTATGAATATTTAAGAGTACCCTTCGGACTTAAAACTAGTTCAAGTGCATTATGTAGACCGTTGTTACATTTATTACGAGGCGTAGAGAACATTATTCATTTTGTGGATGATGTAATTTGTGTAGGAGAAAACCCGGAGGATCCATTAGCTACATTAGCCAAAATTTTTGAAAGGTTCCGGGCAGGTAACCTGAAATGTAGACCCGAAAAATTAAATTTACTTAAACCAAAAATAAAATTTTTGGGAATGATAGTAAACCAAGGCCAAATATCACCAGACACTAACAAGATAGAGTGCGTATAATATCTTAAACCCCCAAAAACTATAAAAAAATTGCGAAAAATTCTGGGTTTGACTAGTTATTTTAGAAAATTCATACGTAATTACGCCCAAATAGCAAAACCTCTAACGGACCTAACTAAAGCAACCTCCCAAAATATTACCTGGTTGCAGGAAGCTCAAACGTCCTTAGACACTCTCAAGAAAGCAGTTACTTCCGAACAAGTATTGTCACTACCTAATTTTGTAAAACGAAAATTTTTAGTCACCACTAATGCCTCAGCTCTGGACATCGGTACAATCCTTTACCAGTTAATGCCCGTAGAAGACTACCCGAATTCCCTACAGATAACCGCTCAGTATGTAGAGAGAGTCACATATTATTCAAGGTGAACCTTGAGAAAAGGTGAAACTACTTATTCTGCAACGCAATATGAGCTACTACAAATAATTTACCACTTGAACACATTTAGACATTATTTAGTGGGTCAAAAATTCAGGCTTGCATTTGAACTAAAAAAGCTTAGAGTACCTAAGTCCATTCAAAATCCAACGGGAATTTTAGCTAGATGGATAATGAAAATCCAAGATCTGGATTATCTATTTGAGATTTTGAAAGGCAAACAAAACGTTCCCTATGATTACATGAGTAGGTTCCTCAAAAATAACACATCAGACAATGGAAATATAGAGATAAATGCTAACAATCCTAGTGAACAAAAATACAAGAAGAATAAATCTGAAATGCAAATAGAAGAAAACGAGTTTAATCATTGCCCCTCATCGCTGGCACATTAAAAGAAACCAAATTAAGGATGAATTATGTTTACTACTTCTCTTTTGATTTTGCCGTAAAAATTTATAAATAGAAAACAATTATGGATAGTCCATGGAGAATAAAAAGCCTCAGCACGGCTTTGAAAATTGCTGGTTTAGTATCTGCCATTTCAACATGTATTGTATCTATTAATGATCGAGGAATATTTAATAAGACCGAAGGATGATCCTCCGAAGGATCAGATCCAGGTTAAAAACCTAATCATTAATCAAGTTAAGACCGAAGACACCAAGGCATGCCAAGCCCACTCAGCCAAGACGCCACGCCCGTCAGCGAGTGACCAATGAGTGATATTCTCTACTTTTTTGATTATGTGCCTTAATTATGTGTGTTTTTTGTGTAACAAAATTGAGTGTAACATTTAATTTTGTACTTATCAACAGACAAAGCCCAAGAAGAAGAGCGTTAAGTAAAGTGGATGGCCCAATAAGTTAACGTACCAAGATAAAATCCACCACAAGCTCTTCTATGACTACTTCCAGGAAAAACAAACTATGATGGGAATTACGCCATGTTGAATGAATTACCAAGTGTATGGACATACGTTAAGCAACTATGGCAAGATCATACAGCGAGCAACGTTACTAAGAAAATATCACCAAAAGGGAAACATCGACAAGCCCCGAAGAAGGAAAGATACCAGGACAACCACACCCATACCTAGGGCACGAGCCGACGAAATTCAATCCTCACCATCGACAATCGCAACAAATACGGTGCCAGGGCTAATCAGACTCGAGGGTAATTCACAAACAAAATTAATCGCTCTGACTTATCTGAAACCACCGGTATTCACAAAATGGACAAAGTAGACTGGGGAAAAAGCTACACACACCCATTCTTCCGGCAAAATTTTTATACGAGCAAGAGCAAGAATCCCAATGATATATATATATAAATATATATATATATATATATATATATATATATATATATATATATATATATATATATATATATATATATATATATATATATATATATATATATATATATATATATATATATATATATATATATATATATATACTATCTCTTTAAACAAGCAATAATTGTGGATGTAATTAGAGTGCAAACACTAAATAGTGTCCCCTTAGTGTGCTCTCAGGATATATATTTGCAAGGATATATATATATATATATATATATATATATATATATATATATATATATATATATATATATATATATATATATATATATATATATATATATATATATATATATATATATATATATATATATATATATATATATATATATATATATATATATATATATATATATATATATATATATATATATATATATATATATATATATATATATATATATATATATATATATATATACATATATATATATATAAATCGACGATTATCTAGAAAACCACCCCGACCCAAGCATGTCATAGAACTGCGAAAAAATCGGTCAAATAACTATCCTTACACGACAAGATACCAAACATTAAATACCAGGGACCGAGAATAATCCTGGAAGTTAATCCCTCAATAATTATGTATCTTAAACGCCGAGTCAAAGACAATATGTGGACGCAAAATTCCAAGTTTAAGTCTTCACCCTACCCAATCACTATTAGATGTCGCAAAAACAAACCATCCTCCATGAAAAGAAGAGCCAAACATGAACAATTTTGTGGGATACATAAACTGTAAGAGCTAAATTTTCCCAAATAAAGTGTTCAGAGAAGAGACCCAACCCAGTATCATAATTATAATCCCAGTGATTATGCCCTCAATGATTGTGTATCATTGAACCAGGAATCAAAGACTATGCGTAGAACCAAGAACCGAAGATCAAGCTTTGATCCAAACGTAATAAACTTTATATGTCGTAACAAAGTCCTTTATTCAAATAAAAGAAGGGCCGAACGTGAACAATTTACGGGAAACATAGACTGTAAGCGTATTAAATATATATTTATATATATATATCAGTGTAAAATTTTATCAAAGTGCCTATGACAGTAAATTGAAGCGCAGATTATCCGATATTCCTGATCCAGTTTCTGTATCGCAAATGTGAGTAAAAATAAATAAATTACTTTCTTATTTTTGATTCTTCATGTTAGTATTTTTCAAGATAATTAGTCCTTGTTTCTCCAACCGCTCTCTAGGGAGCCTGAATCCTAGTTATCTGATTTCGACTCAGTATGGCCATTAACATACGCTCCCCGATTGACCCGCTGTTTAATCCCCTGCCACACAAAGGTCCCCCTCAAACTATGGAATAAGATTTACATAATCCCACTACAAAGAAGTATAAAACCCCCATTTGAAAACGCGAAATACAATCCCCCTATGTGAATTGGCTTATCAAAACCCCCCATTAGAGGTACTAAATGACAACAATTCTCAACATGGCTCTTTTTGAACCATCTTTCTGAACCAACAATTCTCAACATGGTTCTTTCAAAGTAAGCATATGCTACTTTTTTAGGCTATTTCGACTGATCCTCCCCTCTCTTCTAAAAGAACTACATGCATATGAAAAGCCATTTGAAGTGAGATATTTATAAGCTAAAGTAGACAATAAACTGAAATACATTTATCTGTACAAATGGGTACATGGCCTGTAAAAATGGAGGAGAAAAGGCATATTAGTTGAACACTAGTTTTATTTCCAAAATAATTAATAGTTCTTATACTCTCTTCGAGATATGTATGTACATAGAAGTACTATAAGCTATCAAATAAATGCTTGGTTAATAATTTAGTGGAAAAATGCGTCTTTTACAATTTTCAATTACCATTCTAGTGAAATATGCAAATTTGCTATAAACGTCATTACTTTTATATTATCCGGTGGTTATTTTTAAATCCAGTTAAAACTGTATAGCAACTTTTTTTTTCTCTCATTCAAATTACAATCAGGAACAATGCCAAAGCATTGAAAGTACTAAATATACCTGGAAAAGCCCGCTTGACTAAAGGATCGATTTTCAATAAAGGAATATTCAAGTTGATAAAATATTTTTAAAGAAAAATAAGAAAAGAATAGGGTATATTCCTTGGTGTACAGAATTTGCTGCATTTACTTGTTGTTAAAAATATCTCTTTGGGGTGCATTTTCTGGTATTAAGAAATTTCTAATAAATCCATATATGTTATACTATCAACAAGTTTTAGGCTTGGGGGTTGAAGATAATTTCATTTTTTGTTGAGAATTCCGACAAGGGTTCGGAAAAAAAAGTCAAATACAGATCTAAAAAATAAATCACTTTTACTTCCGATCTCCGCTCCAACAATCTATCTATTATCAACTCTTAAAACGAACTTCAACCAAGTTAAGAATTATATATCGAAACAAAACAAAAAGTTGCCTCTGACGTGGTCTAGTGTAGACGTGGGCCATTGGAACGTGTCAAACCCCAAAATTGAATTTGCCGTGTCTATAAATTCTGAATAAATGGCCCAGGAATTAGTATGCCCATGTGGACATTCATACAGAATTTAAATAGGAAGCCAACTTGTATTCCTTCGCGAAATTGTTGGCTAGACAACAAAATTTTAGCTTCTATATAAAACTTGTGCTGTGTGTAAATCTAAGCAAAAAGGAGAAGGGATATTTATCAAATAAAAAGGGGGGCATGGGTCTCAACAATTACGTTACATCAAAAACAACAATAAACAAGGAGTAATAAAATTCAGGACAGCACAACTGCATTTCCACTTCCTTATGATAATACTGATAAACAGCAAGAAACCGCGCCTCCCAATGAAAAGCGAATATCAGCAATAGCTATTACAAAATCTTAGAACAAGTCATACCCGAAAAATATCCTTTCAAAACGAACCCCGCAGATAAAAACAATTACATTTTAAATTTTTGTAAAAAAAAAAAAAAAACTTCTATAAAAAAATCCAAACAACATAAATAGACATCATAAAGTAGCTCCAAATGAGTCATCTGTCATGCACTTCGAAAATTTATCTAGATAAGACGTTATCCCAATGAACTTGCCGTACAGAGCTTCCTCGAAGTCTTCATCACTAAGTATGCCAACTGAAGTTTCAATGAGTAAACTTCCCATGGTGAAGCCTTGCTTCTATTTCGTATTCTACACCATCGAGTGTATCCAACTCCGGTGGTTTAGAACCTACGTATAAGTGAAAGTTGTTAATTCTATACCTAATCATAGGTTTCGTCTATGCTTCTCATATATTATAAAATATACTTTCGGATCTATAACAAAATGAATACCTCAAGACATATGAATAAAAGCATCAGTGTTTTGCTAATTTAACGAATTCTAATATCGGTCTTGAAAAGTGAATCCTAAAAATTTCATTTTTAGAAAGATTTCGGTAAAGTTGAATTACTTAGTCATTTTTTAAAACTTGAACCTCTTCAGAAATTTCGAGGGAAAACTTCAAATATTTTGGAATAACTTCTTCAAATATTTCGGAGGATAAACTCCCTCTCCCTTGTGCGTGAACAGCGCGGTATTGATGAGGGGGTAACTACCCTCATAAACAAAATTATTCCTGTTGGTAGAAACTTTCAATGTTCCTGCTGAATTTCAGTTGAAAAAAAAAACTTTATTTTTTAAATTTAATCAGGATATAAGGAAGGGATGTTGAAACAGACCAGAAAGGTACAACGTAAATAATAAAACCACTACTATTGTTAATACAACTCCTGCTACAATGAATATTACTGTTACTACCAGTAGTACTAACGACTCATTACCACATCACAAAGCCGCATGAGGCCAACTGAGCAACACATGCTCCCGCTCCGTCCCAATATATTCAAAGTCCCCATATTTACATCCTCCCAGAAAGTTTCGGAACCCCTTACATAGTTCTTTAAAGTCTCCAGCCCTGACCACAGACGACCTACTTTCTATCTAGCTCTAGATGGTTGGCCAAAAAACAGAATCTTTGACAATATGTCATAAAACACCCGCAGATTGTGCACTAACCATCTCAACCTTTCTCTCATTATAGCCCTAAAAAGCGGGATAGAACCACAAATTTTTTTTTTTCCAGCCTACTTTCTGAAATACAGTTAGTCAGCTGTGCACCCAAAACAATCCGTGGGCAATTTCTCTGTTAAACATCTAGCAAATCTTCTTCGTTATCCTGCATCACTTTTTCATCTTCACTGATTCCTAGCCTTAGCGGCTCAGTCTTCTTAACATTAATTGTCAAACCTATTCTAGCACCCTGAACAGGCATAACCTCTAAGAGTTTATCCATCTTGCTCAAACTTTCATCTAGGATGCTTAAATCATCAACATAACGCCAGTTAGGTATCAAAACACAACATTCCCAAAATTAATTGTTTATTTTTTAGAAGAACAAAAATAATTTACAGCTTTTTTTCCCCTTCTGATAACCGTAAAACAAACACAGATCGATAAGTAAAATCAATGCATATCAATCCATTTTTGTTTTACATTTATCAAAAGAGACACATAGTTGAGGTTTTTTGTTGCTTTTCTAAAAATTTGCAATTATGGAGATACGACCTTTTGATACCCGACTGACGATAATCTAAGTCCAGGAAAGTTTTTCTTCCCCATTTGATTCCATGTTCTCCTCTTACCTTTCCTTTTCTCCTTGCGACAAAGTCCGTCAGAGCGATCCCTATAAATGGGGATAGAGAACAACCATCTTTAACTCCTGATTTAATACAAAACCATCTACT
>NC_142814.1:50382786-50475407 GCF_049724085.1 Artemia sp. Qi Xiang Cuo
TCCTATTCTATCACCATAGTTCCTTGGACAATAACTGCTGGTCTTTTCAGCCATCTGAAAGTTGTGCAAACCCACACAAGTTTTTACTGTGTTACGAATAGTACTCAGCTTGGCAGATATCGAGCTATGAAATACTCTCCATCGCGCTGCTAAAATTCCAAAAGCATTCTCCACACACATCCGAGCTCTTGAAAGCCTATAATTGAAAGCTCTCCTTTCTCTGTCTAACTCTGTTTTGCCCCCAGGAAATGGCCTCATAATGTTTATACGAAGAGGAAAGGCCTCGTCAGCAACAAAAACAGAAGGAAGCATGTTGCCATCAGGTATTGGTTTTGAAGGTGGTAGTTCTAGGGTGCCACTGAGAATAACTTTCCCAAACTCTGACCTTGAAAAAACACCAGCATCACTAGAGCTCCCTTCTGCTCCGATGTCCACAAGTGTGAACCTGTAGTGAGCATCAGCAACTGCGAGTAATACTACGCTAAAAAATCCTTTGTAATTAAAATAATATGAGCCTGATGCTTCAGGACACTTAATTCGTATGTGCTTTCCATCAATAGATCCCACGCAGTTAGGGAAATTCCATCTAGCTTCAAATTCTTTTGCAATTTCTGTGAAGCTTTTTTTGGTTGGTGATTGCAACACTTGGGGTTGCAGTATTTCTGAAATAGCTGCAATAGTTTCTTCAATTATTTGGGTCACTGTTGATCGTCCTATAAAGTATGCAAATGGCAGGGACCTTCTACTTTCCCCTGTAGCTAGGTGCCTCAGTGTCAGTGAAAGACGCTCGCTGGCACTAATGCATCTTCGCCAGTTTGTATCTTGTTTGGAGATAAGGGATTCAACCATTGATAGTAGTTCCTGGAACTTCTGGAGACTCATCCTCATATAGTCAAAAAACCAGCGCTCATCATTTTGTTGAAGTGACTTGACAAGAGTAGCATGAGCACTTGATTTTTCTCTTTGCATTAGCACTGGTCTGATCCAACAGCTTCTTTGTGGTCCACTTGAAGTTGTTTTCTGAAAAGAAAAGACCAAGTCAGTGTTTTAGCATAAATTCATTTTTCTGGATTTTCTGAAATTTCCAAAAATGCCAAAACAATTTACCGAAAGTTGGTATTTTAATGAAAAACTTGCTTTTTGAGAAATGAATTTTTACCAAAAATTAACTCAGTTATTTGGCAAAAAATGGATAGATAAAGGCTTTCTTGGTGGAAATGAGCCCCCCCCCCCCTTTAATTTTGGCTTACAATCCCACAGATTAAGTGTGAAAACTTTAGTCGGTGTTTACTTTTAGGCTATGTTTGGACGTTTTTACTTTTCCTACTATAGTGAGTCCTGTAGAATTGACAGAGGTGAGGTCAGCAAGATTCATTGAGCAGTTTCTCTATAAGATGATCCAAAACTTCAAAGATTTTTGGTAGCTTTACCTCTACCAATGCCATGGGGTATACTATAGTAAAAAGTTTAAGAAGATCAGGTGCACTCATGAAATTCCAGTTTTTGACCGTTTTGGGATCCTAGCTTGCAGCCTACAGCTTTGCCTCCATTCATTTGTTGTTGCCTTTGGCCTCTCTAACCTTATTAAACCTATCTGGGATCAGGAATATATAAGGGGCAAATTACTACTGCGTGCATCATACAATATTTCTAAAATTTCAAAAACATAAGGTGGAAAGTCTCCAGCCAGCAATACACATTGACGAAAAACCCCTCTGCATATAATGCAGCATAGAGTGACCTCTGGCAAAGTCAGCACAAAGAGCAGCTACCATGTTATTCATCCAATCACCATATTATTCATGAACGCAAATTGCTGCTTGGAGAGTTTACATCCAATTTTTTTGTGAAATTTTAGGAACTGCACGGTTACCATTGTCTTCATGAGGTAGCACTACTACTCCCCTAATATATTTTTGTCTAGTTCAAGAGAACAGGTCCAATTAAAATTTAAGAGAAGTTAAAAAAAGTAACTTATTAATTCCAGGTGACAGAGAAGTAACAGCAGGAAAAATTGAAAAGTAACTTTGTAGTTACTTCTTTAGTAACTTTATCAAAACATGGTCAACAAGCATCGGTAGACATGTAGACAAGTTCCCCTTCTGAAATATGCAGTAGCTGTGAGCAACTAAATGGAGTATGCTAATCAATATGGATTAAGTGAACTTAGACAAAATCAAAACATAATTGAGAAATTTTATGGCCTCATGCTGAAGGGGAACTCGAACTCGAACTAGTGAAGTAACTTGTGCACAATCATCAGCAGACAGCGCAAGTAATGGAGGCTGAAAGCAACGATGTTTACTGAAAAGTTCCAAGTGTGTAGTTACTTTGAAATCGGTAAACATGTAGACGATCTATCCTTCGGAAATATGCAGTCTATGTGAGCAGATAAATGAGAATAGATTCCAATGTCCTAGTGGGATGACTAAATTGAGTAGGCTGAAAAATACATATTAAATTAATACACAAAAAATCAACACATTACTGAAAAATTTTAGGCCCTTATGCTGAAGGGTAGCTCGTCTACATGTTCACCTTGAAATTAATGCAAAGTAAATTGCAATGTTTACCTGGAACACCCCCCAAGTGTAGGGTGCACCTGAGCATTGTCGCCTACTATTGTTTATGCCCTACACAAAACTGATATGAGCACAGAAAAGTCTTGGCTTTTATCAGCAAGAAAAAATAGTGTTCAACTCACTGTATTTCTCTTCTTCTTTCGCCTTCTCACAGCATGGGAAAGAAGTAAAACATCATTCTGATCCATTTCAACCACGCTCTTAATTTTGAATATTTTGCGGGTGAAAGTTGGACGACGTAAAAATCCTGTGTGAACATAATGGCGACTAAAATTGCTCATCGATGCAATTGACGAATATTGCCTATCGCAGCAACTGCTTCTGTGTAAACCTAGAGTTAATCATATAATCAAATGCGTTAATAAGTAGAAACTCTATGGCCCTTTCGACAAATAGAGTGAATAGGTGATGGATCTTTAAGTAATGTTTTCATATATGTAGTAAAATAAATCAATCAGGAATATGAAAAAAATATACGTCCTAGTAAATATGAGTTAACTCAAACATTCTGTGCAAAGTTTTAAAAAATTAACAATGATTAAACGAGATCAAAATCCAAAAAACAAAAAGAGAAGTTGTAAACACAACGATGAGGATATCGTTAAGAATGGGAAGGGTAATAAGTAACGTGATAAAAATTAAGAAACCTCAAACCGTCCAAGTTAAAGTTACCAAAATAAAATAGAACCACTTAAAATATGAACCTAAAATAAGGTAACCCAGAGACATCAAATAAGGCTTGGTCGTGCTATTTAAAAAGTAGCAAACAAGTGTATCTTGATCGAATAAACTTTGTATACCCTTTCCCACAGCAAATGTAGTAGCAATAAATAAATCTATCGTGAAGTAGAAGGACAAAGTGTCACAAAAATATGTAAAAAACATCAGCGTGACCAAATCTTACATGACAGGAGACAAACAATTTAGATTAATTTTAAGAGCTTGAATCTCCAAACTGTCAAGAGAAGGTAGGACTTATTATACAAAAATAGCCCTGAGAGATACAAAGTATTGTTCTGAAACTAAGTTTAGAGTTAGGTATTCCAATGTAACTAAGTTGTATTGTCCCACAAATAGTTTAACCGTGTTAAATTATAAGCCATGTGGAAATTACGTGACAAGTCGTTAGCATTAAATTTACAAAAGTAATACTTTGTTTGTCAAGAAAATTACAAAATGCAAATCTTATAGCTATAAATCCTATGAAAGTAGAAGCAGCCAATTGGTGTATTCCCTGTCCAATAGGAATATAGGACACATCATTGGACCAATGGGCCCAATGTAACATACTTTTTAGCAACGCCTTAATGTAACTTCTGGCGAAATTGGATAGTATAGTTAGTTAGGACTTGGCAATTTCAAGCCAGTCTAGAGGAATTTTCTGAGAGTTCTTGACCAAACACATGTAAGTTTAAAGTGAATCTATTATCAGCCCATTGACAATTTGACAATGTTATGTGAGTCTTATAGCATATTTAACCCAATTTTTGAACTTGTATTTTAAATAAGACCCGCGTTGGAATATATATATATATCAGTGTATAATTTTATCAAAGTGTCATGACAGTAAATTGAAGCGCAGTAAATTAATCCGATATTCCTGATCCAGTTTTTGTATTGCAAATGTGAGTAAAAATAAATACATTACTTTCTTATTTTTGATTCTTCATGTTAGTATTTGTCAAGATAATTAGTCCTTGTTTCTCCAACCGCTCTCTAGGGATCCTGAATCCTAATAGTCTGATTTCGACGCAGTGTGTCCATTAACATACGCTCCTCGAATGACCCGCTGTTTTAATCCCCCGCCCCACGCAGTTCCCCCTCAAACTCTGGTATAAAATTTACATAATCCCACTACAAAGAAGCATAAATCTCCCATTTGAAAACGCAAAATACAATCCCCCCGTGGGAATTGGATTATCAAAACCCCCCATTAGAATTGGCGCGGCTCTGTTTAACGGAACAAAACACAAGGACAAAATTTTCCCTTAAAAAAAATTATTGAGAAATACTATGCATAGAGAAAGTGCGATATTTTGTTAGGTCGAAGATCCCTTAAGCTAAAAACAAATAGAACACCCCTAAGAAAAAAATAAGAAGTAGAATCCCCTCATAAGCTAAGTGAAATTTGAAAGTGTCAAATTTAAGTAATATAAAAAAAACGATTTTATACTGTTTTTGAAATAATTATCAATATGTCGTTAGATCCAAACGAACAATTGCTAAAACAAAAACTTATTGCTAAAACAGTATAAATTTCAAAATCTCTTCCCTCATACAATGGAGATTCAGATATAGATTAATTTAGTATACGATTAAACCAATTTGTAGCAGTAACCCAAACAGACTTAAAATAACTGGTTGGCATGCTGTTAATGAGACCAAAAAGGTAAGCGTTAACATTTTTAAAACGAGTAGAGAACACCATGGGGGAACATAATAACCTCCCAATAAATTCCATAGAGAAATTGCTAAAAGCGTTCCGAGAAAGATTCGTTGAGACCAGTTCAACACACAAATCAAAGCACGGAACAGTATGTTTTGACGAGACACAAAATGTTAAGGAATACCTGCATAAGGTAATGGTATCTATAGAAGCAAAATAAGGAAAAGAACCTGGTAGCTTATATGATAAAATTGTGCTAAGCGCTCTCTTAAAAGGACTGAGCCCCAAACTATATCGAATGATAATATCAAAAATTAAATCAAGACATTATATGCAGTCAATCAGACGTCTCAGCAATATCTTAAGAATAACCAAGGATATGAAGTTCAGACTTCTAGGGCTAATACTATTACTACTTCAACTCTTATTACTGCAGTAGATCACAAGGTTAAAAGGGGCATAAATACAATGTCAACTGAAGAGAATGGGGTTTGAAGTTTTATTTTTCATGGTAAGTTGAAGTGGGAAATTAAATACAAATATGCTGTGCATCCAAATTTCCAAAAGGGCGTATTTTGCGAAAAATTGCGGAAAATTTTTGATCAACATATAAAAAGTAACTCGGAATTTATATTCTTTTAGAAGAAAAAAACAGAAGATTAAAATATTGTTTACTTAACAAGTGGAAAACACTATGTCAATTAAAAACGAAAAGAAATTAATTTTAAATCTTTTTCGACAGAAGGAGTTTTGTCAAGAAAGGCAATGGGCTATATTGCAACAAATATCAGCAAAAAGAAAGAAAACAATTTCTCAAGCACAAAATACATTTTAATGTTTTCTCGTCGCATAAATTTAATAAACCAAAAACTATATAAAACTTTCAGGAATGAATTTCAGCATATAAAACTGTATATTAAACTGTCAGACAACATTCATTAGTTTTATTCAATAGAATTGGTTAGGATCATTTTTTTTTCTTTTTTTGAATTATGAGAAACATAAATACATGGCTCGAAATAAGAATTTTTAGCAGACCTGCACTCCCACATAACTAACAAATGAGCCAGAGTCACGGGCGAGCTTGATACTCAACTAAATAATTACCGCTGTGCAAAAACCCGGCGAAAAAATTACAGACAGAAAGAACGGAAGTAAGAAGGCAGAAGATCGTTACCTAGCAAGGATCTCCTCACCATATATTGGAGCCTAGTGGAGCGCACCATATATTGGAGCCTTCTGGGGGTAGGAAGGGTTTGTAATCACTTTCAAACCCCCACCTAACATAATAATTCAATTTTATTCAACAAAACAGTAAGAAAAACTTTTTTAAAAGTGTTATTGTTCAAACAATAGCCGTTTAGCTCAGATCCAACTAAATTCTTTATAAAATATATTCTCTACCCAATTTTATGTACAAATTATCAGCTATTGTAAACAGTCGAAGGTCGTAAATAATTGTATATATAATTCTCAGCTATTCAGCTATTGTTGAGACAGAAAAAACCTGTTCTAATGGAAGGAAGACATCGGCCAGAAAAGGTAAGGCCGTCTTTAATTTCAGTTTTTATTTACCAATTTACCAGTGCAATGTCAGAGACTCTTAATCACATTTTTACATCTTTAAAATAAAAATTAGTAAATGTCACATTAGTAGATGTGAAATCTGACATCCAGCTTTCTCTTAAAATCTGGATATTCTAGAAAAATTTGGAGCAGCTTGAACCTAGCATACTATTAGACACAGTCAGGACTGGAAATCAAGCCAGGGTGCAGATCAATTTAGCATCCATTCAGGTAACATCCGTATTACAGAATTCAACAGAATGGAATCAGCTCAGCTTTCAACCCAGATACAACTTCTATCCGCTTCGCAATTATCTACGGCAAATTATTTTTCTGATTCAACCATAATGATGGAAATTCTCAGCCTCGTTTTGGTTTAAATCAGTGCAAATAATCTTTGTGCATTATTGCTGTCAGTTTTTTTCAAATCGCCCAACTTCTTCTTTGAGTAACTTTTTCTTCAAATCATCCAATTATGTTTAAATTTTAAAAAGAACACTGGGGTCTTACAAGTCTACACTGAGGACGCTGATAATCTTCCCTTAAACATGACGAAGTCAAAAAATATACATAAAAATAAAAAAAAGGGAATGTATAATTGCTTAAAAATGATATATATATATATATATATATATATATATATATATATATATATATATATATATATATATATATATATATATATATATATATATATATATATATATATATATAGTATCAGTATACATTTAACATCAATAACAGCACTCCTATATACCCTAGTATGTTATATTGATCCTGCCAGTCTTCGGTTTACTATAACATAATCAATAAGGTTTGCTGTCTTACCATCACGTGAATACCATGTTAACTTATGAGCCATTTTATGACCAAACACCGTATTGGTTATAACTAGATTGTTATACCTACAAAATTGAGAGCTTGGTCGACTCTGGCTAATTTTATAGAGACACGCTACTGTACCCTGTCGAAACACCAAATAACCTTTGACACCACGAACCGAACCCCCGTCCCTTTGGATAAACGATTCCAATTCCATGGTTGTGGGTACTTCATTTTTCTCCGTTCTCTCCCCTCCCCCCGGAAAATACCCCCTGTGTATTTTCTTAAACTCAGTATTAGCAGTTTTAGCAGAATGATTTATATTGAATATATGTTCTTTTATATTTACAATATTGAAAAATAAAATAAAAATATACAGTGAAGAAAAATCTCTAATTACTGAGTTTCCTAGGTTAATGTCATTATATATCAAATTTTTGTTTTATATATACATCAGTACTTTCTAGTCTTATTGAATGTTATAGTTATTTGATAACTTTTAGTAGATAACAAAATAAAATCCCTTTTAATAGACAGTGTATAGAAAATTCACAAAAAATACCAGATATTTCGGTCAAATATACAGTGACCGTCATCAGTAGTAAAACTAAACTAAAACAATTCAAAACAAAAGTTTATATACGAAATAAAATAAAACTACATATTATTTAAATCTCTAATTCTTTTCAAAGCAAAGGCGGAATCTAGCCTCTTTGACCTTCTTGGATTCGGTTCATTAGCGTTCAATGATATAACACTTGGACAAAGGTCAACTACATTTGGGGAATTGAACTTTACTCTATCAGATTTTATTAAATTATCATAGATAGAGTTCAGCCCAAATTCACCTGTATCCCGATTCAAAGCAGTATTCTTGAATAAGATTTTCTTTATTTCAAGAGTTTCACGAAAATTTTGCTTTAAACCCCGATCCCTAAAAATCAAAGAGACATTCTCGACAAAATAAAATGGTCTGGAAAATTGAAAATAAGTTCTGAAAAGGCTAAAGTAAAATCTTCAGACTTAGAATCTTGCTTTAAAGCCGAAGAAATAGAATCTTTATGTTATAATAATCTCATTTCTAAACTTTGGTTAGTACGTCCCACATATGAGCTTCCGCAAGTACATGAAATCTGATGAACCCCACTTTTTTGCCCCAACGAAGCTAGATCCTTCCCAGAAATTTGAAAACTATCCAAAGTATTATTACTCTTCATTGAAAATATGTTCTGAAAGGGCTGATGTAAATTTTTCAGACTTAGAATCTTTCTTTACAGCCGAAGAAATAGAACCTTTATGTTGTAATAATCACATTTCCAAACTCTGGTTTGGAAATGAGATTATATATATGAGCTTCCCCATTTATGAGCTGCCGCAAGTATATGGGATCTGATAAACTACCCAAAGTAGGGATCTGATAAACTACCCAAACTACCGTCCGATCGGTAGTTCCGATCGGACGGAAACTACCGTCCGATCAGCCTCACGAGCCATCAGTCACGTGTCCTGACAAAAATCCTACCCCGTCACATTCAAGCAACAACTGCCTTTGCCATTGGAGAATATCAGGCCGGCTTCCGCCCTGGAAGATCAACAATCGATCAGATATTTATCGTTCGGCAACTCATGGAACGACATATCAAATTCAACCAAGAACTCTACCAACTATTCGTTGATTTCCGTCAGGCTTTTGACCTGATATGGCGCGAAGGACTATGGCATTTCCTCCTTCACTACGGTATCCCTTATGAGATAGTCCAAATAATCAAGAGTCTGTACGACCAGTTCCGAGGCTAAGTAATAACCGTTGATGGGTTGTCAGAAGAGTTTACAACTTCGTCAGGAGTACTCCAGGGTTGCATCTTATCACCACATCTCTTCAACCTTTTTCTAAATGCCGTTCTGTCGATGATGCAGTCGGAATATGGCGCAACAATAGGAGGGGTGTTAATAGAGAATCTTGCCTACGCTGATGATATTGATGAGCTAGCCAACTCTACACAAGAATTGCAGGCACAAGCTGATAAACTCTACGATACCACAAAGCCCTTCGGGATGGAGATCAATGCCAGCAAGACCAAAGTCATGGTAACTACGAGACGTGAACTAGACAACCCGCCCATTATCACCATAGGCGGGAGACAGGTTGAAACGGTTTATCGTTTCCTGTACCTTGGTAGCCTACTCTCCTCAGATAATTGCCATAGCTCTGACGTGAAACGTCGACTTGCACTTGCTAGCTCTAGCTTCCGAAGACTAGCCAACCTCTGGAAAAGTAACCACCTATCCAACAAACTCAAAATGCGCCTATTCAACAGTTTAGTAATCACCATAGTTATTTATGGATGTGAAACATGGACTCTGAAAACCGAAGACGAAATAGAACTTCTAGCTTTTGAGGTGAGATGCCTCCGTCGCATTTCTAGAATCAAATACACTGACCGAACCACAAATGTGGAAGTACGTCAAAGGCTCCAGTCCACTGAAACCATACTCAGTAAAATCAAGAAGCAACAACTGCGCTGATTTGGCCACGTCAAGCGAATGGAGCCAAGCCGCCTTCCGAAAATCGCCCCTGAAGGATCCCTCCATGGCTTTCGTCCACGAGGCAGACCACGAAAACGATGGATGGAGAACTTCCACTTCGACAACGTAAAGATAGCCCAGTTATCACGTATTGCACCAGATAGAGCAATGTACCGAGCCCTTACGCATGAGCTAGCAAGAGGAGTGGCCCCAAAACGTCCCACGAGGATGGCCGGGACCTAAGTAAGTAAACTACCCAAAGAGTAATAATACTTTGGGAAGTTTTCTAAAATAAAGAGTAATAATACTTTGGGAAGTTTTCTAAATTCTGGTAAGGATCTAACTTCATTTGGGCAATAAAGTGGGGTTTATCAGATTTCATGTACTTCCGGAAGCTAATGTGTGGGATGAAGTACCCGGAGTTTGGACATATAATGATTATTGAATTAAGATTCTATTTCTTCGGCTTTGAAACAATTCCAAGTCTGAAGATTTTACGTCAGCGCTTTCAGGACATATATTCAATTTACCAGACCATTTTATTTTGTTCGAGAATGTCTTTTTGATTTCTAGGGATCGGAACTTAAAGCAAAATTTGCGTGAAACTCTTGAAATAAAGAAAATATTATTTAAGAATATTACTTTGAATGCGTATACAGGTGAATTTGGGCTAAACTCTATCTATAATAATTTATTAAAATTTGACAGAGTGAAGGTCAACTCACCAAATGTATTTGACCTTGGTTCAAATTTTGTATCATTGAACGCTAATGAACCGAATCCAAGAAGGTCAAAGAGGATAGCTTCCGCCTTTGGTTTGAAAAGAATTATAGATTTAAACAATATGTTGATTTTTTTATTTAGTATATAAACTTTTGTATTTAATTGTTTTAGTTTAGTTTTACTACGGATGACGGTCACTGTATATGTGACCGAAATATCTGGTATTTTTTGTGGATTTTCTATACACATGTCTATTAAAAAAGATTTTATCCTTATTTTGAACTTTATTTTATCTTCATGGAAAGGCAGTGTGGTCTCCAAAATTATCTATGTTAAAGTTTAGTTGTTTAGGTTCTTTGCCACAAATAAGTTTTATTTCTTCATACTATTTTTTTTGGATTGGCACTGCATAAGTGATTTATTTTGTTTTTGTAGAAATTTGATGCAGCCCTACGAAGTTGCATCGTTAAATTTTTCATTAATTTTTTGGCCTCTAAAATTTACCTTCTTTAAGGCATTTAATTTTTTCCAGAATTATTTTTTTAAGGTTATGATTGAAGAACGGTTTGTCAGTGGAACATTAGTGTTCCATTTTGTCACTGGAACACTACGTGTGAATTCATAGAGAAAAACGGTCATATAGGGACTAGATTGGCTCTATGATTCCAGGATCAAGGATACCACTCCGCGTAACGAAAGGGGGTGAAGGTGAGCTTGCCCCAATATAGCGTGAATTCAGATGTGCAAAGGTGCGATTGCATTGGCCTGGTTTGAGGGAGGATTAGAAGCATTCATTAGAATGACCCTGGAGGATGGATCACTTATCTCACGTTGCGAAGACGAAAGCAGCAAGACGCGTGATTTCATGCGAACTGCAGGACTCATAGAACCTCTATATTTTGAACGCCCATTGCATGTCCAGCCTTTGAGCTTCGACTGCGTCAGGCTCAGAGACAGATTTTACTATCATACGGTATTGTTTATCATCGCTGCAAGGCTGCTTGCTTCAATTTGTTGTTGATTTCAACCCATGTAGAATGTAGGCGATCTCGTCAAGTTTTGTGTCAACTTTTGATGTTAAGAGGATTTGGTGATAGGTATTGATCTCGTTATACTGGTCTCATTTGCCTCTTTTGTCTCTGGGTTAGGGAATCCATGGTACAAGGAGTGCAAGTGATGTCATCAAGTATACAAGGCACAGGGCTATGCCTCTTGTGGATCACCCTTTTACTTGTCACCCAACTGGGTAATGGTAACTGAGCTCCTTTTTAGCGGAACAAGAAGAGTGTTATCATTATGGGTTGTGCATAGTAGAAGCCACAATGAGGATGAATCTAAATTCTTCTTAACTAAAAAACTTTTACTGAAATCCTACAGCACAGGAATAGACTACTATGACTTAGGTAGTAGGAAATTGGTTTATTTGATGTTGAGCTGTTGACTCCCAGGGGCATGCTGGCACTACAGGGTTAGTGATGACCCTGTGACTTTGGATGATTGGTTTGAAAAACAAAATAACCCTGTCAGTTTCTATAAAAAAACAAACACCCTCAGCTCAGGCGACATGATCAAACGTGCAAATCGATCGTCACAACTTGGACTAGGGGCGAAAAATTATTCGAACCATCTAGTAGCTAGTTCCTCCCGAAGTTTCCTTCAGGATAGCTGGCGCTCAAGCACAGGAGACGGGAGTCTCATCCGGTAAAGCAAATGATTAGAGGCCTTGGGGCCGTATCGGTCTCAGCCTATTCTCAAAAGTTCAATGGGTGATATGCCTTGCCGACCGTGTCGACCGAAAGAGAACGCAAAAGATCCAAAATCTTTGGCAGCGAAGATGTCGAATCCAAGTGCCCAGTGGGCCATTTTTGGTAAGCAGAACTGGCGCTGTGGGATGAACCAAATGTTCGGTTAAAGCGCCGAAACCAATGCACATTCCCGATCCCACGGAAAGGAGTTGGTTGCTCCAGACAGCAGGGCGGTGGCCATGGAAGGTCGAAAACCGCTAAGGAGTGCGTAACAACTCACCCGCCAAAGCAACTAGCCCTTAAAATGGGAGGCGCTTTAGCATTGTGCTGATACCGGACCACCAGTCGCAGAGCTCGTCGATCCTTGGTGATCGTCGCTGACGCGCCAGTGAGTAGGGAGGTGCACTGGTTTCATTGAAGGGTTTGGGCGTGAAGTAGCACACACTCAAGAGACATCCTTGATGCCTGACGTGGGGCAGGGTTTCATATGAACAATGGTTGGAAATGAGTCAGTCGGTCCTAATTCCCACCTAAAATGGTAGAACGACACGAGCGTTGAACGAAAGACATAAGAAGTGTTTATCGCAAAGCGTGAGACTTTTGGCAAGGGTATAAGGGACTCCCGTTTTTATTTGGAAACCTGGTTGGGTTAACATTCGGATCCTCATATCCGTATCCGCAACGGAAATTGGCCACGGGAAGCTGGCGCGAGTGCCGGAAAGTTTTCTTTTCTGTGTAAGGGAGATATAAACCCTGGAATTCTTCCGCGATGGGATAGGGTTAAACTTCCGAAAAGCGATGCACTTGAATGACGTCTTCGCAATCTAGTCGGATCTTGAAAGCCATGGCGAGGACTACGTCTAGTCCCCCCATCAGACCGTACCGATAACCACATCAAGTTCTTAAGGCGAACGGCCTCTAGACGATCGATGACTGTAGGTAAGAGAAATCAGCACAGTGGATCCTTAACTTCGGGATAAGGATCGGCTCTGAAGGTTGAGCGTCGGGCTTGGAGCAAGATACGACTGGCTACCAAATTGGGCTTGGGTGCTCGCAAGGGTGCTCTATCCCTTTTCAAGCTGGTCGTGGACGGCCCAAGTAGTGCTCATAGTGCCATGCTTCGGCTTGGTGCGGAGCCTCGGTGCCCAATCAACGACCAACTCAGAACTGACACGATCCAGGGGAATCCGACTGTCTAATTAAAACAAACCAGTGCGACGGTGCCGTCGCGTGTCGACGCAATGCGATTTCTGCCCAATGCTCTGAATGTCAAAGTAAAGAAATTCAACCAAGTGCGGGGAAACGACTGGAGTATCTATGAATCTCTTAATGAAGAGTGGTTTCTCTTAAGGGGAGTAGCTAATCTTGCTTTTACAGTCCTAGTTCTCACTCCCTTTGGGAGGCAGGCACCATGATGGGACGTTAGGCGGGATATCACTGAGACCTCGTACCTGATTACTATGGTGACACTTGTGGTTACTCTTAAGGGAGGGAACACTCGCCACTTGTTGGATGTTAGAATTGAGAGTGTAATCGAGCTGAATGCTGAGTAAGCTTTGTCTTCATCTGATCACAGTGTGACAGGGAGATCTACTCTTGGGCCAATGAGGCTGTCACGGGACTGACGAGTATAAATTTCTAACAGGGAGGCTTGTATTGACCAAGACCTACGGTTCCAAATGGAACCAAACGGGTCCTTCAAGTGACTTAACCACTGGCCATCGCACACTGTCGATTGGGGGTTGACTGCCGAACCCGAGTAGGAGTTGAGTGACCACGAAATTTCAGACAGAAGGCAGGTTGTCCCAGAGTAGGGCATCATCCGTGATGAACTATGAGGATGGAACAAGTACAGCAATTTTCTCGTTTCGTACTTCTGGGGTGACCCCGGGTACTTGGAAGGAATTTGGTACAGCCTATTATACCTGGCCCTCTTACCACCAGGGGGTAAGTGGTCTCTCCTGACGCCCGAATACTGTTACAATACGCAGTTCCAACCTTCACGATGGTCTTCGCGGAAGTCCCTAACTCTCATGGTATATGTAACGGAATATGGCAGTCCTTCAGGTAGGAAGGGAACGGCCGCATATATCAGAGGGAGGGTTAAGTGTTGTCAGTCAAAGGTAACAACTGATAAAGGCGTTCTATTGGTACGATGGCGGCAAGGGTCTGGTGGTACCTCTCTCGTAGGAAACCAACCGGTTGAACCAGGTAAGGAAGGTGCATCCGTTATATATCACCTGTCAGTAATGAAAAGCACAAATTATGAACAAAAGACTGTCCGTATTGCCTCCGACACGGACGGACGGGGTATGAGCAATAAAGAGTGTGAGAATGTTGGCCGTTCACATCGCGAGATCCAGGCTCCTTGTCCTTCAATATTCGGAGTCATGGACTACAAAAGCATGGCTTGTCCAATTTTTGGCTACAAGTCTTGACAAGTTGCCGTCGTTGAGTGGTTATTTCCCGCACTGCAAAGGTTCTGACCCGCGAGGTGTTGTTGAGTCGTCCATGGCTCAATCATCATGTGTGAGTGCGATTTTTGTAGATGATACGAGTGTCTGTTTAGATGGTGGCAGGACAAGGGATGCTTTGATGGATAGGAATGTTGAGATAAATAGGGACGTTTTAGAAAGAATCGATGTGGTAGGCAACAAGGATGTGGTAAGCATATATTTAGAAGACCAGGGCGACGTTGGTTTCATTGGGACACAGGGTTCTTCGGAACCCACTACCCAAGCCAAAGTCAGTGTGGGTGAGGGCCCCATGTTAAAGTGCATTGTTGCTCGCTGAGGCAGGAGTTTTACGTCTGCGTCGCGTGTGGGACAGCAAATGCCACATCAGCACACGGTCGAACACAATCAGCGTTTCACGGGAATTAAACGGGCTAGATGGTCTGATGATGAACTGAATCGGGTCGCAAAAATCGAGTTCAAACATGAGAAGCTGATTAATATCAAACAGAACATTGCTTCTGAGATGTCTGGAAGAACAGTGGGGACGATAAAGAAGGCCCGTAGGCGACCAAAGTACCTTGGGATATTTGAGGACATTGTGAGTCGGCGTGCGGACCGCAAGGCCCGACTGATATCCCGGAAAAGAAACGGTAAAAAATCAGAGAGTCAACCACCGACCCCAGCAACGAAAGAGCTCTCTGGAGAGCTATATGCAGGTGTGATAGAAGATACTTTTGCGGGTGGAGAGTAGGCACCGGCTGAAGAACCCCCCCCCCCGGGGTCTTGATTCCCGGGGGTGAGGGGATGGGCCCCGGGGCCAAAAACGTTAGGGATAAAGCCTTTTTTTGCTGGAAAAAAAGTTATCTGTTGATAGCCTCTGTCGGTAGTTCTCGGAAAGCTGCCTCACAGGCTCTGGGATGGAGACACGGATGGGAGGAGGGAGTAGAAAACATGGGGGCGGTCTGGCAGTAGGTTCAGCCTCAACAGACGAAAACCGACCCAGGACGATGCTCCAAAACGAAGAGTTCGTAAGAAGAGACCACAGGACTGGAAATTTCGAGTTTGTCAGGAGCTACTCAGACGCAGTGAGAAGGACTGCTTAGACGCAGTCCTAAGCGTAGATGGGATTGAGAGGGGAAAATTCTCACCTCTAGCGAGAAAGCTGCGCTCCTCACAGAGAATAAGGCTTTGTTTGATTAACAGATGACTTGTTCAATTACCCCTGAAAAAGTGATTTACTCAAGTATCCAGTCCTGAAAAAGGTGGATCGCCATGTCTTAGCTACTCTGTTAAATGTTTTTTTGGCGGTCAGAGAGACGCAAGTGTGTCTGAAACATTGTGGAACCACGCTAGTGCCAAAAGTCCAGGGCAACAGCTTACCTGGAAAATTTCAACCAATAACGAGAGCCAGCCCTTTGCTTCAGCTATACACGAAAATAATTGTAAATAGGGTTAATCCCTCAGAGCTTTTGTGAGGGAGCCAAAGAGGCTTCGTGTGAAGACCTTGTTGCTTCGAGAATATATGTACTGTCGGAGCGTTGATCAAGGAGGCACGCACTCAGGGAAGGTCCATCTGCCTCGTTACAGTGGAACTGTTCAATGCGTTTGACACGGTGCAGCACTGAAGTGTGCTCCGGGCATTGAATCGTTTCTCTGTGAGTGCTAAACTGGCCCGTATGATTGCCGAACTATATTCAGATGTGTCTACACAGCTGAAGGTAAGGAGGGGAGAACTAGGTCACGTTCAGATGATGGTCGGAATTAAACAAGGGAACGCTCTGAGTCCAACGCTTTTTAACATGGTTATAGACGAGTTCCTTGCCGCCATGAGTCGAAGTGCAACCGTTGATAATGCACCAGAAGTCAGCTATAGCAGGGTGAAAGTTGCAGCGATTGGGTTCGCTGACAACTTGCTCCTAATTTCGGAGTTCCGAAATGGGGCTGAAACATTAATTGAGTTGTTGTCCGATTTTTGCAGGCGCCAGCACCTGCGGATCAACGCCAATAAATGTCAATCGTTGTGCCTAGAGTGGCAGGGTAAAGCTAAGAGGTACAGTCTTGGGAGATGTCATTCTTTTCAAGCGTACAGAGGCGGAGGCTCTTGTTGAGGAAGGCCCCTTAGGTATCTCGGCCGTTGGCGTGACTGGGTCTCTGAGTTATCTGGGATTCCAGATACGACCGGATGAAAGTTGTTTAACCAATGATGCCAACGTCACGTCCTCGCTAGCAAGGCTAGAGAGGGCCGCAGGAGATTAGATTGGCGCAGAAGATTAGATTGGGGGAAGAAGAAAGGGGGCGCAGAAGATTATATTGGCGAGATTTCTGGTTGATCGTCATTTTTACAAATCCAACCCTTTGACGAATATGTGAAGGCACGGATGTACTTCGAAGGAAACAATTCAACGCGTTCTACAATCCTGTGGAAACATCCACGGGGACCTGGTCAAGCGGCATGTCTCCATGGTCAATTTTCTGATAGAGCAAGTTGAAGGAAGCAACTGAAGATATAGTCATGAAACATATTTGACTCATAGCACACAAAGGATCAAACCGGATCTAGTAATTGTTAAGTTAGGTGTGCCCTATATTGTGGGTGTGATGATGGCTTTCAATCACCCGATGGTATTTAATAGAGCAGCTGAAGAAAAGATACAGAAGTATGGCGTTCTCACCCCTGAAGATATGCCCCCTGACTTAGGTGAAGTTTCCAGTCTTGAGGTTGTCCCAGTTGTTCTTGGGGCTCGGGGAGGTTGGAGACGTGCCAATTCTTGAATTAAGAAGAGCCTTGGTATATCACACAGCTTCGCCAGAATTAACATCATCCGGGTAATAAAAGCAAGCTTATTGATGTTGAGGCTACATGGTAGCCTGCAGGGATCACGAAACGGGAAAGGTAACTATGTATTAACCCTCACCAGTAGCAGTATTAGTCGTAGGAATAGAGTAGCATGGTCTAATCAATTGATTGTGTATAGTTTACTCAATATAAATGGATTGACCTCTACAGCTACGCCCACTGGGCAATTCAGGTAAGGGATCTCCCAAGGGAAGGCCTCGTGTAGCAAGTGCTTGTCCCATGGGGCTAAAGACTCACGTTGAACCGCAATGACGGGTGGTTTCAGTTCACAAAAATTCCTGGAAGTGGAACGTACTTGTTTCTATCGACATGCTCCACTAAAACCCACAAGCCAGTTATAAGTTTGTCTCACTCTCATATATGGGACCGTCCAAAGGTAGGGCTGAATCTACTTGGAGGTCATGGATGGGTGCCTAGGGCAGATTTGGGACTGCTCTGTGGGGGCAGATCGCCTTTTCTTATTATTGAGAGTCGAGATGGACCACAGGCAAGGTCCCTATGGCCAAGCCTGATACCAGGACGGGTCTGCATATGACTGATGGGCATGGAAGGTTATATCTCAAGCCTAGCTTCCAGAGTGGAATTGCCAGGGCAGGTCTGCTAGTTTTAAGGTTTTGTCAGTGGCAACTCACCTAACCAGCGGCTTTGTAAGGCTTCTTTCTAATAGATTTTTGAATTTTCCTTTCCTATCTCTGTTCTTTTCTAAATTTAAACGTTAGCATGTTACAGAAAAAGAAACTGAAAATTAAGGTATAATGTTGTTTTGTCAAAATTCCAATAGGTCTAGGTATTGACATGTCAAATAATTTAATTTTTAAGACTTAAAAATCAGAAGAAGGTAACATAATAGCCTGGCAGTACCTTCACAAAGTATGTTTATGGCCCCGGATTCATCACTAAGATTTTTTTATCTTAACCTAACCACTATCCAAGATAGCAAAAAGGGTTGAAGTCTAGTTTAAGAGCTTCTTGATATCTTGAAACGGGGTCGGGATAGGAAAATGAAGGAAAATTTCAGGGATGAATGTACAGCCTAAATTATGTCCCAGGAAAGCATTGCAATTAATTTCTGCTCACATTTTATCCTTTATTAATGTTAAAGGCTCTATGAAAGCAATTTCGGTCTGTTCAAAAATGAATCTCTGACATGTAATGTTTGACAAATATTTCTATAAGCACCACGGCCGTTTGTTAAAAATTAAATTAAAAAAAGAGTTTTTTTCAAGTGAAAGTAAGGAGCAATATTAAAACTTAAAACAAACAGAAATTGTTTCGTATATGAGGGGGGTAACTCAACACCTCAACACCTCGCTTTTTACGCTAAAGTTTGAATTCTGTCCCAATTATTTAAGGTGAATGTCGCTAAACTCATTGCAATGTTAATTCTCCTATGCTACGAAAAGAGATCTTGGTCTCTGACCCGACATACCAGCACAATGAAATTTTGCACAAGTGATCTTTGAAAAAGGATCTAACAGTTGGGCGGTTTTTTTTATAAAATTCCTAGGAAATAGAAAAAAAAGTAATGCGAAACCTGGTAGCTTTTTTTAAAAAAGGTCTGGAGCCTAAGAAATGGAAAATTTGAAGCAGTCGAAAGTACTATAAATTCAAAAAAAAATTTGAAATTAATTGGCCGGATTGAAAATTCTAGATTCTTTAAATTTATTCTTCCACGATTGTTTTTGTGTTTTTATATTTTGGACTCCTGCACGGCATGGATAAAAGTGAAAAAGTCGAAAGTGACTTCAAATTGTAGCTCTTTTTTTACTTAGTTTATTCCAAAATTTTCAGCTTTCTAGTCCGATTCATTAATTATATATATATACTGATAAATAAAATTAAATTTTTACTCTGTTTCTCCTGTCTTACATAACCCGACTTTACACCCCCTGAATGTAAACATACCTCAGGCTAGGACGGGTCATGCTTGCGTTTAACTGTCAACTTGTCTTTAATTGGAGTTTGTCAGCTAAGAGAACTACATAATTTCTTAGACCACACTGCTTTTCCATTTACAAAAAATTAAACAAGAAAAACGGGTTTTAATTTCTATAAAGCAGTGAATACAACACATTTAATTAAACACAAATAATCCAAATATTTCGGCCCCACGTCCGGGAGCCTTTCTCAACGGAAAATTTATATTCTGTGAGAAGGTGTGTCAATATAAGCATTTGATTTTATAAGCCAGTGAATGGAGTTGTTTATTTAATATATGTCAATTTATATTCTGTGAGAAGGTGTGTCAATATAAGCATTCGGTTTTATACGCCAGTGAATGGAGTTGTTTATTTAATATATGTCAATTTATATTCTGTGAGAAGGTGCGTCAATATAAGCATTCGATTTTATACGCCAGTGAATGGAGTTGTTTATTTAATATATGTCAATTTATATTCCGTGAGAAGGTGTGTCAATATAAGCATTCGATTTTATACGCCAGTGAATGGAGTTGTTTATTTAATATATGTCAATTTATATTCTGTAAGAAGGTGTGTCAATATAAGCATTCGATTTTATACGCCAGTGAATGGAGTTGTTTATTTAATATGCAAGTTTTCTTTTCCTATTTATTTATATTTTTTCTTTTGTTTGTTTAGAATGTTTTTTTATGTTTATGTAAGAATTTTTTTTCCGTTGAGAAAGGCTCCCGGATGCGGGGCCGAAATATTTGGAGTATTTGTGTTTAATTAAATATGTTGCATTCACTGCTTTATAGAAATTAAAACCCATTTTTCTTGTTTAATTTTTTGTTAAGAGAACTACATAAAAATGACCAGAAGAAAAAAGATGAACAAAGGATGGCTTAATCTAAAACAAACGCGGTAAGTACATAAATTATAAAACTATCAACAGTTTTTTCCTAGTTTGAAAAAAATCTAAATATCGTCTATAAAATAAGAAAGATCGTGTAAAAGCGATAATAGACAAAGGTATACGCGTCGTAATTTGCTGGACGGGGCTCTAAATCTCTTTGGCTAGTTATAAAACTCTCTCTCTCTCTCTCTCTCGCTATCCCTCCCTCTTCATTCTTCGGTAACAGTTCTTTTTTTCATTTGTAAAAAAAAAAAAACATTGCCATTTGATATAGCCTCAGTCGCGTCTATTATTTTGTTTTTAATAATAAATGATTCTGAAATTCATCAACATAGTTTTGTATAAGGTCATTACTAAATTTATTTAGATTATGTCTGAATCTTTTAGATATATAGTTTAGATTACGTCTAAAAGAGTATATTCCATGTCGTGTATATGGAACACTGTATATACAATAGAACACTGTATATCATTAATTATATATACAATGATATGGAACAAGAAAAATCGTGTAAAAGCGATAATAGACAAAGGCATACACGTCGTAAGTGGACTGGCGGGATGGAGGTCTTTAATCTATTTTGCTGGTTAGCAAACTCTGAATTGAATTGCTACCATTACTGAGTTAACTTAGTTGGATTATGGAGTCTGAAAAAGTAAGAGCAGGGGCAGATTGACACCACGAATATGGCGCTAAGTTTGGACTGTGGAGGGTACCAAAAAGGGGGTGGCCTAAAATTTATAGAATCTGAGAATCAGGGGGCCCTCCCCCCCAAAAAAAAGTTGCAAAATTTATCATCCTATTTTGTAGGGTATGTCAAAATAGCAAACCTTCGTCGAATCTCAGTACTTTTCTATATAACAGTTTTAAATAAAATGACCACAAATAAGGCACAATATTATTTCTAAAAAAAAATCAACATAATTCAAAAGGCTATATGGAGAAGCTGGTCGAACTAGAAAGTGCAAATTTATGAAAAATGTTAGCAGGACAATGATACGCCAAAAGCAGTCACTAATGTTGATATATATTTTTATTTTTAGGAGGCAAGGTAATCCAGAAGAATCTATCCCTCTTATTGCAACAGGCAACACTCAGTGCAGAGATAAGCCAGAGGCTTCAGGAAGTAGTAAACCTCAGTCATCGTCTCCGCCCCTTCGACTTGTCGCCTCTTCGAATCGACATTTATCGGACAGAATAGATATCACAATGATTCCTAGCGTCAACCGCATTGTGAACATGTCCCATTTTGTTGACGAGCTTACTGAAGCTATACTTCACAGATTCAAGTGCGGAAACCTACATTCCAATGTATTTATAACTAAAGTGTCCTCCATTGGACTCAGAACCAACATAGTCGCGGAATGTGGTCCCACAGTGTGGACTACAGTAGTGTGTGACGGCGAATGGAATAAACGCAGCAATGGCAATGACTACACAGGCAAAGGATGTGTACGGGTCATTATTGACGCTTTCGCTAAAAAAAACTATTATATGTGGGGATAAAAAATAAATATTGTTATATTTGCTTCAATGCTGTGAAAAAGGGGGAAAATCCCGTCAGTCATGTATGCTTCATGAACTATAAGGGTCCGTCTAAAAGTATGGAGACAAACATTCTTGTTGAAGGTTTTCGCATTAGTGAAGAGATGCACGGGTTACAATATCTTCGGTACATTGGTGACGGATATTGTAGCCTTTTATATAGACTAAAGCAAAGCGTCCCGTATGGCTCGTTTATTGAAAAAGAAGAATGTGCGAATCATGTTACAAAAAACTATACGAAATACCTCTACGGCCTTGTCAAAGCAAAAAAAAGGAATATATACTAAAGTTTTACGAAATAACAAGATCCAAAAACTTACAAAAAACCTTCGGGGAGCAATAAAGAAAAACTCAGAAGACCAAGGTACAGCTGAGAAGCTGAGAGACCTGCTTCGAAGAGGCCCCGAGCATGTTTTCGGGAATCATTCAAAATGTGATGATGCTTTTCCAAAGAAAGCTGGATTACCCGAAGGGAGCTTAGCAGAGGATAGGTGGAGAAGCGTACCAAAAAAAGTTTTTCAAGACACACAACCTGGTATTGTAACCGTCTGCCGGAAAGCAGACATGCTCCGCATGGATTCGACAACCAATCTGAAAGAGAACTATAAGTCTGTTGCCGTGAAATTTTGCGATGGAAAGAAAATTAGCCGCTCAAAACGCTGGGCATACCATGCACGTATAAATGGAGCAAGTCTTTCTTATCCAATGGGTCATAAATGGCATAGCCATACCTGGAAAAAAGCTTTTGGCTCTAGCCCAGCCAAGCTAATGAAGCAATACTGCGAGAAGACCAGCAGACTTTGAACGCAGTCGAGAAGAAACTTAAAGCAATACTATGTTTCAATGGGTGGTACATATCAGGCTAAAAGGAAAAATAATCAAAGCTTTTCTGGAGTTCTTGATTATGGGCCCAAGTGCAACAGACCTGATATAAGACCAGAGGAGCTGGCAGCTGCCAAGCTCACATATACGATAACTTTTCTGAACTACGATCAAGCTACTTTGCGGCAGATCTATGAGAAGACAAAAGGGGAATCTTCCAATGAACAATGGATTTCTGAAAGAAACAAAAAAAAACACAAGTACTTTTTTTCATCGGATAACTTCTCGAAAAGAAATCACTAAAACAGGCCCCATTGTAAGAGACATCCGGATCGGCGGCAGCAATTATCGCTCGGCTAAAATGATAAAGGGAAATGAATTAGAAGAAGTAGCTCTTACATTTTACGAACAAAAAATTGGCCAGCCAATTACTAAAGCTAATAACACTTGACTTTTGGTCCACCCAACGTGCCAATATCTCGCTAGGTCTTTGAACGGAGTGTTGCCCGATTGAACACCAATTGAAGTAAAGACAGTACATAACATACCAAAAGGGAGAACTATAGAGGACGGAGCTTATATCAAAGGCCTACTAAAGGGATTGTTCCTTTAGATAACTAGTTCAGGACTCGAGCTAAAAGTAAACCACAAATAAAACGGCAAAATTCAGGGCCAGCTAGAGATTACTAATCAAGAAATATGTCATCTGCTGATCTACAATAATCAAGAAGACTGGAATATAATAATAGTTGAACTGATCAAGGCATTACTGGGCAAAATTATTTCCGAAACTTGAGCGTTTAGAAAGGATTGCCTGTTACCTGAAATAGTTGATTCAAGAATGGAAAGGAGCCTAGAAACAAGAGACAGCATTTTTCACAATGGCCATAGATAAAAAAAACAGTCATTCCTAGTCATAATGAAAAACGAGTATCAATCTCTGAAGAAGCTAGCAGTAAAAAACGGATTATTGACAAAGAATTTTCAGAAAACGAACATTTTTCGTCGGTTGATTAGTCGGAATTGGACAATGAGCAATAGTTTTTATATTTTAATTTGTTACTGTAAAAGGATAGCAAGCAGCTTCTACTTTCGTATTAAACCCGAGTTCGACATCTTAAAGCTTTTTCTTTTGCTTTGCTGAGTCTTTTCGAATAACGATCTGCCATTTCCTTACTTGTGGGTAGGGTTACCATCCCTTGTGGTTTCTCACTATTTATATTAATTTTTCTATTGCTTAATGATTTTTTGGGCTAGTAATTTTAAGTGATTTTTCCCAAAACGTAATTTTTCTCAAAGCTTGTGATTTCTTATGACTTAGCAAGTAAATTCTTGCGAATAAATCACCCAGGAAGCGAATTATTGAAAGCTAAAGGGATGCTTTAGTGAAAACTGTTTATGAAAAAGGCTCTTTTTATGGAACAATTAAATTGAATATTTAAGTGTTTTTGTTGCTTTATTTTTATTAGCATTGTTATAAAGAAAGCCTGGTTACAGCTTTGATATTTAAAAAACCTAACGGTTGTCACTTCAGGACCGAGGTTTGTTTGCTCCAGTATAAAGGTGTATATTTATTTAGCAGATAGGGCTACAAGAAGAAAAAGTCTGACAATAATGAAAAAATAAATGTAAAAAATCTTCTTTCATGGCAAAAATAGCTTAAAGGAACAGCTAAACAGCTAACAAGCTGTTCGAACAGTCAGTGTACACCAAAAATCTATGGAAACAAACCCTCAGCTGAGTGAAAATATACAAATCTCTTTTGTGTCAGAGCAGTTCCTCACCTAACACAAAGCACCGTGGATGCTAATGGTATGCTTCCAAGTTCGCTGGTTACAAAAGATGTTCTTATTTCGCTGGTTACAAAAGATGAGGTTATTACGGCATATAGAGAACTAGAACACAGGTTTCACCAAGATGCAAATCCTAATAACCCAGAAGCCGCTGACAAATTCAAAGAAATCAGACGTGCTTATTCTATTTTGAATGATACTAAAAAAAGAAACATATACGACGCTAATGGATCACTGGGCTTGGGCTATGCTGATAAAGTGAGTGAAAAATATGTTGGGATATGTGCTTTTTTTGGCCATTCACCAATAGGGAAGTTTATGAGTCTCGTTTGCTGTTCTATAACCGGTGGCTGTTGCTGCTTCAATTTTTTTGGTAATTACTGCTGCAATTCTTGTTGTAATCACTGCTTTGGAAAGTTCAAGACTCGAGATCCTGAAGAAATTGACCGCGATAGTCGAGCCACTTTTCCGGTCACCACACAGCCGGCCTCCAACCATTCCCAGCCGGGGACTCCAGGTAGCTCAACGAACCCGTTTGCAATGCCTGCACAAGGAGGTGAATCTGCTTTTCAGGAGGCGCCAGGAGGTGAATCTGCTGCACCAGGAGGTGAATATGCTTTTCAAGAGGCACCAGGAGGTGAATCTGCTGCACCAGGAGGTGAATCTGCTGCACCAGGAGGTGAATCTGCCATGCCTCCTCCAGGTCAAGACAGTGCTGGGCCTGTGTCTGCAATGCCTTCACCCTTTGAGTCAACTGCCTCAAAAACAAGTGAGCAGCCAATTTATAATACAGCACAAGACCATGGCTCACCTAGAAGTCAAAGTCGCTCAAGTCAGAATTAGAAGCAGCCACTAGAAGATAAGATTTCCTAATTAAGTCATTTGTGTTGAAAATTTAAGATTAATAAGTGCAGTGTTGGCTAAGCCGTACCAGTGTTAACCGCGGTAAACTGCACAGGACCCGATTTTGATTCTAAGCAGCCCTTTTGTAAACCAAATTTGCTCTCTTGCTGTTTTAATAAGTGCAGAGATATTTTCACAGCTGGCGTTAAATATGTGGTGATTAGAAATTTTTAATGAAATGTCAGGTTTCATGTCTGAAAATCCAGTTTTGTTGTTGTGTTTTAGGTTTGAATGGTAAAAATTGTAGTTAATGTATATTTTAGTTATATTAGCGCTACTCAGCTCTCCAGGCCACTCAGCGCGTCCCCAGGTGGCGGATAGGGGAACGCCCTACAGATATATAGAGTACGTCCATTGAGTAGGAGGCGCAGACCAAGGGGGGACCCAGTCCCTGGGGGTCCTAAATTAAAACTGGGGCACCCTCGCCCGGGGGCCGTAAATACAGGTGGAGGAGGAAGAAGGCCCCTCGAATGCACATTCAGCAGGGCCCACCGGCGTGTGGACACACCCCGTGAGTTACAAACCTTCTCGCAGCGATGGGTTAATTGCATGGTGAAGCAGAACACCATCGCGGGAGGATCCCCTATAGGAGGACAACTGCAAAAGGGCGGAGGATCCAGATTTACGGACAACGGCCTCTGCAAGGTGGTGGAGAGGAGTGGCTTGCCGTCATCACCCATTTAGCCACCATTGGGGTAGGTCCGGGGGGTTCCGGCCCCTCGGTCAGGTATTGGCGTCCCTGCCCCTAGCTGAGCCGAAGAAACCGGTTGGGCAGTGGCCAAGCAAGTCGCTCCCGTAGAAAAAAAAATATGCAAAAGAAACGTCTGTAAAAAACCTCGGATCAAATCCCAATATGATGACGACCCATGCATGCCCCTCGACCAGATTTTTGAACGCGAATAAACCAGTACGAATCGGATTTTGGAACGTAAGGACCATGTCGGCCCTTTCAAAAACTGAACAAGTTCTACAGGAGTGCAAAAACTTTCGGCTAGATATCCTCGCAGTGGCCGAAGCACGATGGAAAGGCTGTGGAGAAAAGAAGCTCAAAACAGTAAACAGCAACATGACTTATACAGTTCTGTACAGCGGAAAAACGGACAGAAATGCAGCCGGAGTCGCAGCTATATTGAACCCAAATGCAGTAAAGTCTCTCTGCTCGTGGAAACCAATTAACGAGAGAATCCTGTATACACGATTTACATCTAAACATGCAAAGCTGTCGCTAGTCATATGCTATGCACCAACAAATGATGCCGATGAAACCTCGAAAGACGGTTTTTATGAAACCCTCCAGTCCGTCCTAGACTCCATTCCTCTCCATGACGTCGCTTGCTTGGCAGGCGACCTAAATGAGAAAGTTGGTCAGGACAGATCTTATTACCCCGAGGTGTTGGGACATCATGGGCTTGGAACTATCAACGAAAATCGTGCAAGGCTAGTCAGCTTTGCCATGTCAAATGACCTGTTGATAAGAGGTACATTATTTGAGCACAAAGATATGCATAAGTATACATGGACATCCCCAGACAAAACTGTCAAAAACCAGATTGACCACTTTCTAATCCGACGACGATGGAGAACTAGTCTGAAAGACGTGAGGAGTTACAGAAGTGCGGACGTTGGGTCGGATCATGAACTTCTTGTAGCGACACTCAAGTTGAAACTCCGCTCCAACAGATCCCGACAACCAACAAAACTACCAAGCAATTTTGACGTGGAGAAGCTCAGAGACAAGAATGTTAGGAGACAATTTAACATCAAACTCTCGAACAGATTCGAGGCACTTGCTGATATACCACAAGATGTGGAAGAAGCTTGGACAACTATACAACAGAACTACGCAGAAACTGCTGAAATAGTTCTTGGCTTTAAAAAGTCAATAAAGGAACAGTGGATATCCCAGAAGACATGGGACTTGATCGAAGACCGCAAGAAAATAAAACAGAGGACGCTCAGTAACGATCCCTCTGCTCATGTCATGAAAGACATAGCTTATAAAGAAGGGGACAGAGAAGTGAAGAAAAGTGCTAGGTCAGACAAAAGAAAGCACCTCAATGAGAAAGCAAGAATGGCAGAAGAAGCAGCCCGACGTGGTGACACGAGAGCTGTGTACCGCCTAACTAAAGAAATCGAATTTTGATAAAACAACATTATATCTTAATTTTCAGTTTCTTTTTCTCTGGTTTTTATTTGAAAATGAAATTCTCTTACTTGAGTAGAATTTTAAGTCATACCAATGTGGTTTTTTTTTCTCAATTAAGTAAATTTAATTTCAGATATTTGAAATCTTATAAAATTTGGATGATAAAAGATTTGAAATTGAAAATAATTTTTTTACATTCTATTTAAGCAGAATACTTATTTTGAAAGGTTTGACTTTTATAAAACAAAGATTTTTAAAGGGCATCAAAGCTTAGTTCCCTCTAGAGGGAGAAGGAATGGAATTAGGTACAATAAAATAACTTCCCAGGACATACTTAAGTCTGCAGATCCATCCCTGAAAATTTTATTTTCCTAACCAAAAATATAGTTGTATTTCCTTTTCAAAAATAGTGAAAAGTACCTTGTCTATAATTTTATTAGAGGGGGAAGGGTTTGCCATTGAAGGCCAAAGATCAGCTCCCATATGTTTTGGAATAACATTTAGTTAACAAATTTTTTGGAGTGGGTTGGGCCATGGAGGGCCAGGGGTCAGGCCCCATAAGTTTTGGAAATAAATTCTGTTATTCTTTTTTGGGTGGGGAAAGAAGGGAGGCACTTTAAAGCTCAATTTCAATGACCATATAAACTAAGCATCCTGTTTAGCTGGTTTATCTAATTTTTCAATATATCATTTTAAACTCTCAAACAGTGTTTTTATTTGTTGGAGAATTTCTCTCTCTTGTTGCTATAACAATATTAGTTACTATCGAATTTTCAACAGCACAAAAACACTTGTTGGGAAAATTGTTAGCTAGTGGTTTTGGTCAATTTTGAGAAGCCAGGGGTCCACTTCTTTAAGTTTTGGAATAAAATATTGTTAATTATATTTATTTGAGGGGGAGTGCTGCCCTCTTTATATTTGCCCCTTACTTTTGGAAGTTATAAGGTGTGCACAATATAAGAGAGATAGTAGACTAGGCTATATTTCATGTATTAGATGAACAACTAAGTAATTTAAATAAGATCTTCTTTAAAGAATAAGTTATCTTTATTTCGCAGGATAGCCAAAATTGTTGCACTGTTCTATAGATTGCAAATGGGCACTCTTGCTTTTGAATGCTTGTGAATGGGCTTAGACATTAGCCCATTCAGGGCTGAAACAAAAAAAATGGGAATTTCTAATCCTGAAGAATCACAACGGACTGATATAGGGAGAGCAAGCAATGCTGAAAGCCGTTTAATAGTTGATTAAATTAATATAGCCTAAAGGGAAAAAAATTGAAAAGATTCAGTTTTAAATTGGATAACGTCTCTGCATTTACGTCCTAACAAAGTCAAAGTTTTCTACATATAAAAATAATATAGAAATATTTCCTTAGTAAAATCATATAGCTTAAAGTTAAAAACCCCTCTAAAAGGCTAATAATTGGGAGAAGCGATTTGTGTGAGAGTCTAGAAGAAGAGGGAATAGCTAAAGTTGTGAATACAAATCAATTACTTATCCATGGATGGATATATGTAAGTGCTTTTTTTGTTTGTTTATTACAGAAAATTTGCTCTTTTTTATTCTTTAATTCTAAATTCTTGATCTGATTGACCACATCGTATTTCAAACAAACCTATATACTACTCAGAAAATTTTTTTCGTTAACCCCAATTGCTGAGCCCCAATGGACGACCTGAATTATTTCAATGGACGACCTAAATAATTGGGACAAGCGATTTGTGTGAGAGTCTAGAAGAAGAGGGAATAGCTAAAGTTGTGAATACAAATCAATTACTTATCAATGGATGGATCCATGTAAGTGCTTATTTTGTTTGTTTATTACAGAAAATTTGCTCTTTTTTATTGTTTAATTCTAAATTCTTGATCTGATTGACCACATCGTATTTCAAACAAGCCTATATACTACTCAGAAAATTTTTTCGTTAACCACAATTGCTGAGCCCCAATGGACGACCTGAATTATTTCAATGGACGACCTGAATAATTGGGACAAGGGATTTGTGTAAGAGTCTAGAGGAAGAAGGGGTAGCTAAAGTTGTGAATACAAATCAATTACTTATCCTTGGTTGGATCCATGTAAGTGCTTTTCTTGTTTGTTTATTACAGAAAATTTGCTCTTTTTTATTCTTTAATTCTAAATTCTTGATCTGATTGACCATATCGTATTTCAAACAAACCTATATACTACTCAGAAAATTTTTTCGTTAACCCCAATTGCAGAGCCCCAATGGACGACCTGAATTATTTCAATGGACGACCTAAATAATTGGGACAAGCGATTTGTGTGAGAGTCTAGAAGAAGAGGGAATAGCTAAAGTTGTGAATACAAATCAATTACTTATCCTTAGATGGATCCATGTAAGTGCTTTTCTTGTTTGTTTATTACAGAAAATTTGCTCTTTTTTATTCTTTAATTCTAAATTCTTGATCTGATTGACCATATCGTATTTCAAACAAACCTATATACTACTCAGAAAATTTTTTCGTTAACCCCAATTGCAGAGCCCCAATGGACGACCTGAATTATTTCAATGGACGACCTAAATAATTGGGACAAGCGATTTGTGTGAGAGTCTAGAAGAAGAGGGAATAGCTAAAGTTGTGAATACAAATCAATTACTTATCCTTGGATGGATCCATGTAAGTACTTTTCTTGTTTGTTTATTACAGAAAATTTGCTCTTTTTTATTCTTTAATTCTAAATTCTTGATCTGATTGACCATATCGTATACTAGTAGACTAGGCTATATTTCATGTATTAGATGAACAACTAAGTAATTTAAATAAGATCTTCTTTAAAGAATAAGTTATCTTTATTTTGCAGGATAGCCAAGATTGTTGCACTGTTCTATAGATTGCAAATGGGCACTCTTGCTTTTGAATGCATGTGAATGGGCTTAGACATTAGATTAGTTGAAATGAGGGGTGCAATCCTAGATAGTGGATTCCACATAAGGACACATGTTAAGAAAATAATTTTTACTCCATAATATGGACAATAATCATTGTTGTGGCAGTTAACACTTAATCAGCCAAGTATTCTTTCTAAATTTTAAGCTTAAGATGTTTGAACAATTGAACATATTCCTAAGGGTATTGAAACCTGGGGTTAGCTGGAATTCCTTAGTATTAGTTGTAATCTAATATATCTAGGAATTCCTCCCATGATGTTTCCAAGTGACCCCTAAGGAATTTTTCGAAAGTTTGGTAAGCAATTTATGCCAAAAATGCTTCCAGAACTTGCTGAGATTAAAAACTGTGCCACTTATACGAAAAACAATTCACTAACATTTTTAGATGAAAGACCCCCTCAACAAAATCTACGAAAATAAATAAATCAATAAACTTGTTTCTGTCATGTTTTTTTATTTTAAAACTTAGCGCTCAAAAATAAAACTAAAGTTGTTGAATGGAGTATGAGGTTTCAGTTCGTCGTTCTAAGAACGACGGTACTAAAAACGAAGAACAGTATTTCAAAGAACGGCTGATACGCGAAACATTTCATAGAACGGCGAAAAGGAACTACTTAATTGTAAAACCGAGGATTGAATTTCCATAGAACGACGAAAACGAACGCAGCTATTGTTATATAATCTTCGGATTATTTTGAACAAAATGGCTATCCCAAAAGTTAGAGCAGATGCATTTGGGGAAAACAAGGCGTGGAGGGGAACTATTTACCCGAGGATCAGTTTTGAATCTTAAAAAGTGCAATAGAATTTGCAATTTCCATTCAAATGAGCCTCTCAAAATTTATGTAGCCATCTTTTCATTGAAGATCCTATATGCCCCTGGGGCATAACTTACAACTCTTGCTCCAGGGTTCTAAAGTGTGTATAAACCCCGAATGCATTGTTATATAAACTTTGGACTAAATTGAACACAATGGCAATCTCAAATTTTCAAATTTGCACACAATGGCAATCTCGATCAGACGCAGAAGGGGATCTGATATATTTGAGGAAAATAAGGCGTTGAGGGGAGCTATTGGCTCTCCACAAAATTTTGACACTTTAAAAGATGAAATAGAACTTCCAATTTAAATTTAAATGAGGGTCCTCCAAAATTTATACGGCCACCTTTTTCATAAAAACCTTATACGTCCCTTGGGCATAACTTACAACCCTTGCCCCACGGGTTTGTGGTTTGTATCAACCCCAAAGGCATTGTTAAATAATTCCATTGCTAAATACATGTTTATTTGTAAATTTTATTTTTACTCTCTGATGATACGTATGATGATAAAACCAGGAATAGGCCAAACGAAGGAGCAAGTGATTAACCTAAATAAAATTAAAGTTGTATTTATGATTACTATTATTTTAAGGATTTTTTCTTAGCATAGTTTTTTTTTAGGTGAGTTCTGACGGAATTTGGAGAAACATTTAATTCTGATTCTTTTTTTTTCTCTTTTTTTTAAGTTCTTTATTGCATTGTTATGAAATTAAAACACATTTCCAAATAACGATAAATTTTGCTTTCACAATTAATAAATAACAGAGATTTATGATTAATAAACGACTGATAAATTTTACAACTTTGAATAAATAACAGGTTTTGTAAATAGATTTGCCTCATTTACTTGAAGCAATGCTTGATTTACACTTCCTAGACCTAGCTGTACACTTGGTATCCTCTCACTTTAAATCTTTGAACATGGCATATTTACAAGGTATTAGTTTGACAGTGCCGTCCGTATCAAATGGCGTGAACCTTTGGTCCTGTGGTACCAATGAACCTGCCTTGGAGATTTAGATTGGGTATAATCGCTAAGATCAAATTTGGTGTCAATAATTTGTTGTTAATTATGCAAAAAAAACTGTGAAGAAAAATTCAAATCTTAGACACAGGAATAAAGCTTAAATTGTTACATATAACGATTAATAAAGTACTAATACTGATTATATCTTGAACAAACAAAAGAAGCAATTTTTTAATACGATGATTATGTACCCTTTAATCTATTTATAATTCCATGACTGTGGACTATCTTATTTATATTTAATATTGAGTACACAACTTAAAGTTATTTAAGATACAACAAAATCTGCCCAGTTATTTATCATATAAACAACTCAACAGATAATGTTTTCTGGACTTGATCTATACGAAAATAGAAAAGGTAATTTACTAAGAAAATGGCAACAATGATGTTTTTTCTCTGAAGATAGAAACCAATAACTTCAAACTTAAGCAAGTTAAGCAAACTTAAGCGAGTTAAGCAAGAGTCATTAAACACGCATGTTCCGACAAACTAGCCAAATGGAATGTGGTGGGAGTCCAAGGTACTGTGCTATCGTATTTGGTTGACCCAATATATCTACATGGAATAATTATTGGACAACACGTTAACTTTGTTCCTTTACGAAGTCATCTGCACTAGGTATGGGGTGTTTGATCTGCCAAAGGATTATACAGTGAACAAGCCCACTTTCTCTTGTCAATCGACTGCAGCGTTTTTCATGTTGTTTTTTTTAGAAGTAAGCCAAAACCCAACAGGATGTCAGAAAATTAAAAGAACAAGTCTATATAGAGGGCTAAAAGTACTATGAACATAGTAAACTTTCTGAACTCAACATGGTTTAAACTTAACATGTATTTTGGATTTTTTTTACAAAAAAATCTGTTTTTTCTAAAAAAAAAATTTTCATTTAATTTCCGATTGTATTTCAATATAGAAAGCAATAACTTCAAACATAGGATGGATTCCGCATTTATGTGTATATAAACACTACTCCCCAGGGTGATGCCAGAAAAACAATAACTGCGGTCAACTGCATGCTAAAGTTGAAGGTTTATTCATAAGAGCCACGAAGTATTGGGGACAACATACCTGGAACAGAATTGTTGGGGACAGAGCAAGACTCATTACACACTTATGTTCCGACAAATCAACCAAATGGAATGTGGTGGGAGTACAAGGTACCCTGCTATCGTATTTGATTGATCAGATATATTTACATGGAATAATTATTAGATAACACGTTAACTTTGCTAATTTACAAAGGGCTATCTGCACTAGATATGGGGAGTTTGATCTGCCAAAGGATTATACAGTAAACAGGTCCACTTTCTCTTGTCCATCGAATGCAGCTACCATAATTGCCGGGAATTTCGGTTTAGAAAAAAGCCAAAACCCAACAGGGTGTCAGAAAATTAAAAAAGAAGTCTATATTTTAACCTGCAGTCAGAAGTTAAATATTTTAAAGAAAATACCCTATGTATGTTTGATAGGCTTATGGCTGCAGAATATCAGCCTAATGAAAACAATGTGGTTGTATGGAATGCAGTCTGTGAGGATGAAGATCAAGCCAAACGTATGTTTACCGAGATATGTACGGATGGACTAAATTTACCAGTGATACCCCATTTTTCAGTTATTGCAATAAAAAAGGATAAGAAATATTTTAAGGTTAATGTAAAAAACTGTGGAAACAAGATTGAAATCCTTAAAAATGGGAAGAAGCTTAAAGGAAGAAATATAGCAAACCAGGGAAACATTTATGTGAGTGATGATGCCCCATTTTCTGTGAGAAAGGCAAGAAAAAAACTGTATGAAAAAAAATTGTGTCTTAAAACGATGGGCATCATTTCATGGGTATCAAACACAGTTCTACCATATCTTCAGTTGGAACGTCCGGGTGGTACGAAAGTGAAGTTTACGTGTTATGAATGGGTTAAGGAACTAGCACATAGACCTCCTCTCTCCACAGCTTCCAGAGGTGCTAAGAAATGAGTGTTTTATTGAATGTGTTTAGTTTACTTATTGGTTAATTATCTTTTGTTTTTCGCTTGGTTTAATCAAATAGATATGGAAAAGTTGATAGTGATGAATTTGAAATGTCTGGGTTAATGATAATTTTTATTTTTGAGTAAATAATTTAAAATGTTTGTTGATGTGAAATTATTTTGAGAGGGTGGTAGCGGACTGATGTCTTTTTTTGAATGGTTTTGCTTTGTGCCATGAAGCTTGCAATAATGTGCTTTTTTAAATTGTATGTCCGCTTTGCCGGAATATATTTTGTTATTTTTTTGTATTTATCTAGGTCTAGATATATGTTTAGTAGATAATGATTTTTTTTGCCACCGCCACCCTCTACCTTCACCTACATTAACTTTTATTGATGATGGTTAGAGATATCGTTTTTCCTCCTGGGAACAGCAATGTCCTGCAACTTGAAAGTCGAAGGGTTGATTTTTCCAGCCAGTTTAATGAAAGGATAAATAGAAATTTAGATGTTAATGCCACTGAGATTTTCACAAATGAACCATCAAGGTATATTTTTAAAGAGGGGGCACTACCCTTGTATTGTGATAGGGGCTATTTTGGCCTTAACATTTTTCATTTCAACTGTCAGGGATTGAATTCTGAGCATAATTTGTTATCGGAATAAATCTATACTAATGTCTTTTAGGTGATCGCTTTAACTGAAACGGGGTTAAATGATAATAACTCGCAATTACTACATATCCCTGGGTACAATTTATATGTAAGGAATCGCGAGTATTACCAACATGGAGGCCTAGCAGCTTACATTCAGGCTGATTATAAGGTTTCAATAAGAGAAGATCTTACAATGTATAGAGAGAAAGTTTGCGAGTGTTTTGTTTTACATATAACTAGAGAGAATTTGAATTTTTTGTAGTATATAGACCTCCACAGAGCCTGCTCCAAGACTTTATAGACCTATTTGGAGAACAATTCACTTCGAATTATGAAACTTCCAATTAACTCTATGCCATATTTTATTATGGGGGACTTTAATATTGACCTTATAGATCAGTCATTTGCTAGCACTGAATTTATTAATAGACGTTTATCTAATGGGTTTCATCCTTGTATAAATATCCCTACAAGAATTACGGGAACATCAGCTAAGCTTCTGGATAACATTCTTTCTAATATACCCCTTAGTCGTCCCAGGGTCCTTATCAACGATGTATCTGACCACTTTGGGGTTTCAGCTAGCTTTAGAACTGTCACGAAGGTGGTTAAAGGCAAAACATCAAGGATTCCAGTGATCAGTAAAAGTGCGATGGTAAAATTTAAAAATGATATAGAAAAGGTGGATTGGTACGATGTTCTAGGCAATTTTCAGGACGCTAATTCAAAGTTTGTTTTATTTTATGAAAAGTTGCAGAGTTTGATAAGTCAAGTAGTCATATTGAAACCGTTTAATAGAAAGCACTCAAGTGAAAAACCTTGGATTAGTCCTGTGATTTTGAAGCAAATAAATGCAAGAGACCAATTGTTTAGAGCTAATATAAATAACCTAAAACAAGAAAAAAAGAAATTATATAAAATTTATTTATATTGGCTGAACACAATTTTAAGACACGAATAAAAGAAATATTCTGAGATAAGATTTAGGGAGATCAAAAAATGCCTTAAGAAAACCGGGGGGCTAATTAAAGATGTGATTGGATTACAAATAAATAGTGTACCTGATGAATTAGTTAGTGTAATGGGAAAGACTTTGAATTCTGAAAAGGACATATGCAATGAATTTCAGAGTTATTTTTCGAATATTGGTCTGAATTTAGCTATGTCAGTTGTACCTGATAGTGGTGATCCAACATCCGAGTCCTTACTGAGGGACCCCATTGATGTGTCTCTTCACCTTAGACTTCTAACAGTTGATGAAATTAAAAAAAATTATTTATGGGTTTCATAGTAATTCATCTGGTAGCGACCATATTACTCTAAAAACACCTAAATGTATTTTTCCTGTTATAGCTGAAGTTTTATGTGGGTTAATTAATGAGTGTTTTCGTCAAGGAAAATTCCCAGACTGTTTTAAAGTTGCCCGTATAACCCCAATTCAAAAGGGTGGTATTCAAAATGACCCAGTAAACTATAGACCGATATCTCTTTTACCCATTATTTCCCGTGTTTTAGAGAAGTGTTTTAGTATTAGAATGATGAGTTTTTTGGAGGATTATAAGTTACTGGTAGAGACACAATTTGGGTTCCGTAGAAAAAAGACAACGGAACAGGCGATGATTTATTTGACAATTATTATTAATGAGGTATTAGATAAAGGTTTTAAAATAGGTGCTATATTTTTAGATCTGATGAAAGCTTTCGACACTGTGGATCATGAACTTCTACTTAAGAAGTGTGAGGTGTATGGTTTGAGGGGTAAATCATTAAATTTTTAAAGAAGTTTTTTAAGTAATCGTTATCAGTATGTCCAACTAAATGATTCTTCTTCCGAAAAAAAGCGTATTGAAATAGGTGTTCCGCAAGGATCAGTTCTCGGTCCTATACTATTCTTGATATTTATTAATGATTTACCAAATTGTCTAAATAATTTTTGCTATAGAATAAATGAACTAACGGTAAACCCGACTAATGAAACAGTTTTACTTTTTGCTGATGACACAACAGCCATTAGCACAGCTAAGACAGCGGAGCTGCTGCAGATTTCCATGAAGGAATCAGTTAATAGAATTACAGCATGACTGAGGGTAAATATATTAAGGATTAACATGGCTAAGTCTAACTTTATTATTTTCTCGCGATCATCAAACTTTTACCCATGGATCAAGGAATTAGATATGCCCAATGGCGTTATAAAACGGACTGCGTCTTTTAAATACCTTGGGATTGTAATAAATGAAACTCTATCTTTTAAGGAACAGGTTATTTTAACTAGCAAAATTCTGGCAAGAAATCTCGGTATAATGAAGAAACTCCAACATTGTTTTCCTAAGTCTTTCCTTTGCCATCTTTATTTCTCTTTAATACACCCGTATATACTTTATTGTTCGAGAATTTGGCTGTCTACTTTTTCTTATACCCTAAAACCAATAAGAGTTCTAAAAAATCATGCAGTAAGAATTTTAGCCGGTATATCTCTACGTATGTCTGTTCGAGAAATTTACCCAACTTTAAAAATTTTGCCGGCTGCAGGCCTTCGTGAATTCTATGTATTGTGGTTTATTTTTGGACTGCAGAAGGATGTTCAGCCTCGTTGTTTTGGTGATTTATTGTCCATTAGATCTACTGTTCATTCTCATGATACAAGGGGTAGCGCGGGCTTCTGTGTACCTAGAGGTATATCTTCCCGTTCATGTTTCTCTGTTCTTTATAGAGGTACGCGGAAATGGAATAGTTTGAATTGTGATATTAAGACTATTGGTGACCCCAATACTTATAGAAAAATCAGTAAGGAACTGCTTTTTGCTGAATATGAGTTTTGACTGATTAATTCATTTATTTATTATGGGGGTTTTGTTGATATGATGTTCCCAGAGGATGTATAATATATGATATTATTTTTTATTTATTGTTTAGTGTGATGGTATTAGCGGTGTCGGTGTCCAAGTGTTCTTATGTTTTAAGGATTTTGTTTTCTCTACCTCCTCCACGGACAAGCTTTGCTTTTTAGGGGAGGCAGCAATAATGTCTTGTTGATGTGTTTTTTTCAATAAATCCTTCTTCTTCTTCTTTATATAAAGGGCTACAAGCAGTATGAACATAGAAAACCCTCTGCACTCAACATGGTTTGAACTTAACATGTATTTTTGATTGCTTTTTAAACAAAAAAAAATCTGTTTTTTTTACAGAAATACAGAAAATCATGCTGAAAATGCCCCCATCCGCCCATTTCATGGAAGAATTATGATTCCTACATTTCTAAAAATAAAATAAAAACCAAAATTACAAACTCCCAAAACAACCTAGCTTTCCCAGAAAGGAACTAAAAGAACAAAGATACTCACTTGTTCAAAATGTGGGAAAGAGAAACTAATTGTGACGAATATGGTAATAGGCAAGAAGATAAACAAAAAGAAGCAGAAAATCGTAAGACGTTGAAGATACCTCTAAATTTCATACGTTAGAGTTACCAGCAGCTTTAGCACGGAAATGGTTGGGTGAACCAACGCCAGAAGTTTCTACATGTTATTTGAGTGTCTTTGATAAAATGTGGGAATTTTCTGATTTCATGAAGGTTTTCAGAGTTCTTGATGAAAGAACAGGTTTGCAAATTAGTTAGTGTAGGTCACTTAGACTAGAAAGCAATGACATTGAAGAGGTGATATTTGGCACAAGGAGATTGACCAAGTGAACCACTTTAATTACCTAGGTGGACTCAGCCAATGTGCAAAAAGCAGGTGCGGGTTTTGTTGGGTTTGTTTATTTTTGAATTTAAAAAGTTTAGAAGAATAGAGCAAGTAACCAGTGCAACAGAGAGCTCTTCTACAGAAACAGACGTGTCTAATGACTCGAAAAATATGAGTTTAAGAGGCAAGCTGAGGAGAAAGGTTAAAACCCAAAAACTCAAACAGCAGTGACGAGTTTGGCTGCTCAAGTCGCTAAATCGCTAATGCAGAAAGCAAAACGTCAAGAAGCACAAAGATTATAAAGCTTTGATTAAGCTGTCAAACCAAGGTCATAGTCAGAACCGAACCAGAGAAAGAATTGCCAACACTACACGGCTGAAACAAAAAAAAATGGGAATTTCTAATCCTGAAGAATCACTACGGACTGATATAGGGAGAGCAAGCAATGCTGAAAGCCGTTTAATAGTTGATTAAATTAATATAGCCAAAAGGGAAAAAAATTGAAAAGATTCAGTTTTAAATTGGATAACGTCTCTGCATTTACGTCCTAACAAAGTCAAAGTTTTCTTCATATAAAAATAATATAGAAATATTTCCTTAGTAAAATCATATAGCTTAAAGTTAAAAGCCCCTCTAAAAGGCTAAAAGGCTAATAATTGGGAGAAGCGATTTGTGTGAGAGTCTAGAAGAAGAGGGAATAGCTAAAGTTGTGAATACAAATCAATTACTTATCCATGGATGGATATATGTAAGTGCTTTTTTTGTTTGTTTATTACAGAAAATTTGCACTTTTTTATTCTTTAATTCTAAATTCTTGATCTGATTGACCACATCGTATTTCAAACAAACCTATATACTACTCAGAAAATTTTTTTCGTTAACCCCAATTGCTGAGCCCCAATGGACGACCTGAATTATTTCAATGGACGACCTAAATAATTAGGACAAGCGATTTGTGTGAGAGTCTAGAAGAAGAGGGAATAGCTAAAGTTGTGAATAAAAATCAATTACTTATCCATGGATGGATCCATGTAAGTGCTTATTTTGTTTGTTTATTACAGAAAATTTGCTCTTTTTTATTCTTTAATTCTAAATTCTTGATCTGATTGACCACATCGTATTTCAAACAAACCTATATACTACTCAGAAAATTTTTTTCGTTAACCCCAATTGCTGAGCCCCAATGGACGACCTGAATTATTTCAATGGACGACCTAAATAATTGGGACAAGCGAATTGTGTGAGAGTTTAGAAGAAGAGGGAATAGCTAAAGTTGTGAATACAAATCAATTACTTATCCTTGGATGGATTCATGTAAGTGCTTTTCTTGTTTGTTTATTACAGAAAATTTGCTCTTTTTTATTCTTTAATTCTAAATTCTTGATCTGATTGACCATATCGTATTTCAGACAAACCTATATACTACTCAGAAAATTTTTTCGTTAACCACAATTGCTGAGCCCCAATGGACGACCTGAATTATTTCAATGGACGACCTGAATAATTGGGACAAGAGATTTGTGTGAGAGTCTAGAAGAAGAGGGGATAGCTAAAGTTGTGAATACAAATCAATTACTTATCCTTGGTTGGATCCATGTAAGTGCTTTTCTTGTTCGTTTATTACAGAGAATTTGCACTTTTTTATTCTTTAATTCTAATTTCTTGATCTGATTGACCACATCGTATTTCAAACAAACCTATATACTACTCAGAAAATTTTTTCGTTAACCCCAATTGCAGAGCCCCAATGGACGACCTGAATTATTTCAATGGACGACCTAAATAATTGGGACAAGCGATTTGTGTGAGAGTCTAGAAGAAGAGGGAATAGCTAAAGTTGTGAATACAAATCAATTACTTATCCTTGGATGGATCCATGTGAGTGCTTTTCTTGTTTGTTTATTACAGAAAATTTGCTCTTTTTTATTCTTTAATTCTAAATTCTTAATCTGATTAACCATATCGTATTTCAAACAAACCTATATACTACTCAGAAAATTTTTCCGTTAACCCCGATTGCAGAGCCCCAATGGACGACCTGAATTATTTCAATGGACGACCTAAATAATTGGGACAAGCGATTTGTGTGAGAGTCTAGAAGAAGAGGGAATAGCTAAAGTTGTGAATACAAATCAATTACTTATCCTTAGATGGATCCATGTAAGTGCTTTTCTTGTTTGTTTATTACAGAAAATTTGCTCTTTTTTATTCTTTAATTCTAAATTCTTGATCTGATTGACCATATCGTATTTCAAACAAACCTATATACTACTCAGAAATTTTTTTCGTTAACCCTAATTGCTGAGCCCCAATGGACGACCTGAATTATGTCTATAGTGATGGATACGTTCCTTCTGAGGTAGAAGACGATATATTAAATTATATGTTTAATGCAGTCACATCCTGGTCTCTAGGAGTAATATTGGGATCAATCCTAATTGGAGAAAAACCAACTCAATTTGGTCTACGTTCCTACAATGTTAAGAAGTCGATTGTTAGAAGAATGAAAAATCTGAGATGTTCACAATTGGTGTGGGATTTAATATCCAGTTGTTTACAATTGAAAAGTGAAAAGCGACCAGAAATTAGAGAGATCATCTTCCGACATCCATTTTTCCATAATTACATAATGGTTCCAGAAAAAGAATCCGGTTTCCGACTGTTCACAACTGGAAAAAGTATGGAAGGAGCAAGAACTTTCGGTTTGGACAAATTTGAAAAATTTACAAACAGTTGCAGGAGTTTTAATTTATTTTGCTTCACATTACTTTTAATTTTTACTTCGTCACTTTTATCCATGCCCTAAAAGATTCTATTTTCCACGGGTGGGGGGGGGGTATTTTCTGTGGGGGAGGGGACATTTTCCGCAGGGGTATTAGGATATACTAAATAAAAAAGCTACAATTCAAAGTTAATTTTGGTTTGGTCACTTTTATCCATGCCCTACAAGAGTCTATTTTCCGCGAGGGGAGGGGCTATTTTCCATAGGGGAGGGGGGAATTTTCTGTGGGGGGGGGTGGTACTTTCAGTCGGTTTTAAGACAAATATATTTTAACGGATACAGTTGCTAACGGATAATATATTTAACGGATAACACTGCTGAATGTCCAAAATTTTGGCCAGTCTTCCTGAAGTCAGAATTAACAACTCAATCAGAATCAATCAACTCAATCAGAATCAACGAAGTCAGAATCAACAACAAGTCAGAATTAAACATGGTGGTTAAAATCCAAGATGAGGGTATACTTGACAACATTGTAGCTATCGATGGTGAGGATACAGAGGATACACCTCCAGGAAAGCATGGTTCAACAACAACAATCAAGATCGATAACAGGGGGGGTTAATATGGCGACCAGTTCAAATTTTCGGAAAGAATAACGTCGTGAAAAAGAAAAGAAATAAAGGAATCGGAAGAAGGAAACGGAAGCGGAAGAGAGAAGACTAATAAGAGGATTGGTAGGAGGAGCCCTTCACTGGGTGGCCAAAAGAGTTCGAGAAAATTGGAATGCTCTTACAGCCTTCGATATTTCACAAAAATTTTAAAAAGAAGAATAAAAAAAAAAAAAAAAAAAAAAAGTCTTCATTTAGCCTTGAATGTGATAACACCTATTTTGGATTTTATCAACTTGAAACTTGGTAGGATTCTAAATTTATTCAGTGACCGGAGTTAATTGTTTGACCATTCTTTCATAACATTTTATACGGATTAAAAATGTTGTAATCTACTGCTCTAGTTTATGGACATTTATTTATACTTTACAAAAATAGATTTGTGCTGATTTCGATTTTTTTGTAACCATAATTGACAAGCAGAAGAGGGGCAGTAAACCCGTGGCAAGTGCCGTTGTACCTGCCGGGAGAGTCTCCCTTAAACTGCGGGGATAAGGTAATGGGGGCTGACGCTTCCATTGTCTTTTGGGGTGATAGCTGGGTTGATTGTCAAGTTCAAACCCAAAGGTCACAAACTTGGCGACTTCTGAACTTCTAAGCTGAAAGTGAATATTCATTTAAATTACAAGAAATAGTGTGTCGACAGTACCACGTTGTTTTTTGGATGTCGACGGACATGGAGGACAAATTATTCTTGAATGCTGTGTTGAACTTTGTGAGCCGTAGTACTGAAAATAGACAAAAACTAGAAGGAACAATTGATGCAGGCGTCCGATTTTTCACAGCAGAAGAAATTCTTAAAGCCAAATAATTGCTATAAACTAATACAGTTTACAGCATGCTGTAAAATTCACGCAAAGGATGAAGAGAATTTTTCGGACATTTCCAGATGGATTGATCAAGCTCAAGCCAAGAAGACCGAATTGCCGAAGTTTGTTATAGATTTTCCCTTTTGAGTCTCAGATCCAAGTGAAGCTGCTTTAGCGACCGTAGCTATTAAGGTGAATTAATTGTCTCGAATTATTACGGAGCATCTTTCTATTAATCCCAACAAACCTATTGACTAGCCTAGCGCTTCAAACCAGCCTGAAAAACCTCTTTATTTAATCGTTCTGAAAAATATGCCCAATTCGCTTGATACCCCGCGTGCTAGAAAGATATTCATAGATTCGGTTTGTGCGGATACTAGTGACATATCTGAATTACGGAGAGTCAAATCGGACTGGAAACTAGTAGTTCGCTCGAAAAACACAGCTGAAACCATTGTTGAGTCAATCAAGACCAACCAGCCGCAGATCTCTGCTGCATTAAAGAGCCCTAACTATATTGGTGTAGTGAAACAAGTCTCTTCTGACGTATTGGCGGATGAGCTAACTGCGCTGATCCCCAGAGCTACGAAGTCTGAACAGCTTGGCAGTTCCCGTACGTTCAAAGTATTTTTCAGCTGTCGATCGGATTTGGATAAATTTCTTAAGGACTCTGTGAAGATCTATTACGAAAAACTATCCACTGAAGAATTCCTTTTGTTACCCCGTCGTTGCTACTCATGCCACAACCAAGGTCACCTAGCTGCCGAGTGCTCCAATATCCCTGTCTGCTCCAGATGTGGCGCGTCTGACCATGTCTCCAAAAAGAACGATGCAGAAAAGTGTACTCGTGCTATGTTTTGCGTTTCCTGCAAGAAAGCGGGTCATACCTGCTATAGCATAAAGTGTCCGAAAAACCAGCAAAAGGAAACGCATTAACATGATGAATAACGAAATCTCTAACACTTCACTAATTTCTTGGAATATAAACAGAAATCTTTCTGAGCGGTCTCATGTGGTTGACCAGTTTTTGAATAATCATAATGTGATATGCCTGCAATAATTTTCCACCACAGAAGCAGGCCTAAACCTGCTAAATCTCTTGTCGTCTTACTCTGTGTTCTCCGTGCCTGCAAAACGTTCATCTCCGCGGGGCCGTCCGTCTGGCGGTATTGCCACGTTGGTTAGCAATCGTCTCGCGTGCGAAGTATACGAGAACAGTGACAATTTTCTTGCAACTAGACTAGATTACCTGCTAGTTAGTATCGCTTATCTTACCAATGTTTCACGTCATGCCAAATCTGATAGCATATTTGCTTCAAGTGCTGCCAAATTAATCCATTGCCTTAAGAAACCTGAGAGAGGGTCTGTTGAGTACATAATAATGGGCGACTTTAACTGTAATTTAGAAGTTGATATTAGTGCCCAAAGTAGTCGTTCTTGCGTTCTAATAGGGATACTTGAGAACCGTTTTACTATTCACCGGAAGGACCAGAACTTTTCGTATATCCACCAATCTGGCTCTACGTCCAATCTAGACCATATTGTTAGCTATAGTTCTTTGCCAGTACGTGAGGTTCTTGTCCTTCTAAATAGTTTTACTTCGGATCATTTCCCAGTTCAGTGTATCATCAGTAGGCCTGCCTCGTTTTCCGCTATGAATAATTCGTCGATATTCACTGAGAGGTGGCATCAGGTTCCGGTCTGGCGTAAAATTGATAAAGACAATTTCAAGATTCTTGTGATCTTTTTCTGTTAAAAATTCGCGTACCGTTTGACCTACTTATGACACTCTCTCATCGTGGTGAAAGAAACTTATGTCTAAGTCTTAATATTTATTACTCCAAACTGACCTATGCTCTTCTGTCTGTCGAATCTCAAGAAGCATTCAAGTCTCTTGCCAGATAAAATACTCAAGAAAAAGGATGGTCTTCTAACCCTTTCTTACAATTAGCATGCGACCGAGCTACCTTCTGGTACGGGATATGGAAAGAATGTGGTAGACCACACTCAGGAGTAGTTAAAGAGATTAGAGTTGCATCTAAGCGTAGGTTTGGGAAGGAACTTGCTCGTCACCGTGTGCAGTTGAAATCTGAACTTTCTGAAAAAGTAATTAAAAATCCTAATCTGTTACGGAAAATGTTTGATAAGAAGGAGTCAGCAGGTCCCGAGTCAGATATCCCATCTTGAACATGGATAAACTATTACCTTGATGAGTTTTCAGCCCCAAAACATTATCTTAACATTTCTGTTCAAGAAAAGCTTTCATCCCTCCTCTCATCAATTCCAGATACAGATTTCATAGTTACCCAATCACAGGTTGTTTCCGCGGTCAGTCGGTTGAAAAAGAAGAAGTCGGCTGGCATTGACCGTGTATCCGCCCTTCACCTTAGCCATTGCAGCCCAACTTTCATGGGGTACCTAACTCTTCTCTTTCAGATGATCTTCACTACTGGACTCGTACCATCGGCATTCAGTACTGGGTCAATTAGGCCAGCCCTGAAGAAAGGAAAAAGTACTTCAAAATGTGCTTCGTTTAGACGAATCACAGTGGCACCAACGCTTGGTAAAGTTTTCGAACTTTCTGTCATTGATGAAAACAGGGGAAAATGCTGGACTCCCCCTTCCCAGTTTGGGTTCCAGAGGGGTCTTGGTTGTGGCCACGCGATTTCTGCTTTGGCTTCAGTCTTGATTGACGCTGATGAATCAAAAGAGTCCATTGTTATAGGTCTACATGACGTCTGCCGTGCCTACGACTCACTTCTCCATGACCAAATCATTCTGGATATGGGAAAGAGAGGTGTACAGAAGGACATCCTACTACCCATTAAAGATATGTACGACCACCTACAGGCTGAACTCCTACTTCCTGGCCATGGTCGATCCCTCACTGAATATGCACCAGAGTGATGCTGTCCTATCGAGGAAATCCTGTGGTCCCAGTAAAAAAGGGTGCTCGACAAGGATCAGTCACATCTCCTTGTGCCTTTAATAATTGTATTATTGAACCACAGTCTACTATCGAGACAACATGCATAGCTCGTGGCATAGACGTTACAATGATAGCTTACGCTGATGACATTCTGAACCACAGCCGCACAGTCGCAGGTACAGAGACCACCTTCTCCACACTACAATCAAATTACAGTCATATTGGCCTTGAATTTAGCCCGCAGAAGTAGGATATTCTTCTGTTCAACTGGCGCCAAGAAGAGGTCTCGTCTCTTAGGCTGGGAGAACTGTCTGTAGCACCTGTCTCGAAAATTATTTACCTTGGTTTACCAATTGGAAAGGATCTGAAAACCACCCGCTCCCTTCTTATTGATCATCTCCGTAAACGCCTGGCTTTTACTTATAGTAGAGTAGTCTCATCTAAAATCCGTTTCAACCGTTTATTTCTGGCTCGACTTTATAACGCAGTATCCCTTCCCCATTTCCTGTATATAAGCCCGTTTTGGAGAATTTTTCCCGAGCCAGAGAAAAGAAAGCTCAGATCCACGTTTTTTTAAGTATGGGAAGTTCTTGTTGCGGCTCCCGCCGTGGACAAGACATTCACACCTTGTTAAAAAATTTAAAATTGCGGACCCAACGGTAGCTATAATTGAACAAATTAAACGGTACAACGAGAAAGTCTCTTCCCACCCTTGGTACCGTTTGCTAAGGCAGTAAATCCCCGTCCATTTAATTTTATTTGCATAACTCATATTTAGTCTTTTTACCGTCTCGTATCATATTTAGACTAGTTGATTGAGTCCGTTGATTATGAATTGATGTTATCAAGTATTTTGCCGTAGGTTAGGTTAGTTGAATTGAAGGTATCAATCATATTGCTTATGTTTCTTCAGTACTTGGGAGTTTAAAATGTAAAATTTCTTACATACCTGCAGTGCAGTGTATAATTGAGTTTTTGTTTCTCGTCTTTGTAATTTGTTCGATTATGTGTAATGTGTTGTAATTTATTTTTTGTGTGTGTTTCTTTTTTTTCTCTTTTAGTGATACTCCGTCTTTTGTACCTTTTTTTGACGGGTAATGAATAAATAAATAAATAAAACAAACTTTAAGGTGAAGGGGCCCAAGAAAAGGATTTTGTTGCAAAAAGACTACGCAACTATAAGAAAGTAGCTGCAAAATTTTATCACAGATAAATCTCCTTACCTCAGAAAGCTAAAGAAGGGCGAAATTGTGCCCGATGAAATTTATTTCTTAGACAATGTCAGGGATATCAACGGATGTCTGAAAATGCTTGACTATTATGGCGAGAGAGAGGGATGTTGGATAGTAACGGAATAAGACGAGACATCAATGACGCTCCGTGAATGTATTGAAGAATATGGAGGTCAAGATGAATCCAAAGTTGCCTCAGTTTTCTAAAAATTAGTCAGTACATTCTTGAATATTGAAGATGTTAGCATTGCCTACAAAGATTTGAAATGCGATAATATACTTGTGGATGAATCCTACACTGTAAAAATTATTAATTTTGTTTCTGCCGAGGAACTGGACGACCTGAATTATGTCTATAGTGATGGATACGTTCCTTCTGAGGTAGAAGACGATACATTAAATTATATGTGTAATGCAGTAAAATCCGGGTCTCTAGGAGTAATATTGGGATAAAATCCTAATTGGAGAAGAACCATCTCAATTTGGTCTACGTTTGTATAATGTTAAGAAGTTGATTGTTAGAAGAATGAAAAATCGGAGATGTTCACAATTGATGTGGGATTTAATATCCAGTTGTTTTCAATTCAAAAGTGAAAAGCGACCAGAAAATAGAGAGATCATCTTCGGACATCGATTGTTCCATAATTACATAATGGTTCCATAATGGTTACATAGTGGTGAAAAAGAATCCGGTTTCCGACTGTTCACAACTGGAAAAAGTATGGAAGGACCAAGAACTTTCGGTTTGGAGAAATTTGAAATATTTACAAACAGTTGCAGGATTTAAGCGTTCAAGACAAAGATATATCCCTAGCATTTAAGACAATGTCGTTCAACTCTAGAAAAATTGAAAGCATAACAAAGCGACAATTGTATGAGAAAAAGAAATGGAATCGTATCAAGTCTACAAAACAAGTAGATCGGACAAATCACCTATGCACATATTGGACCACTATTTAAACCACATCACTTCAGGAATTCAATTCAAGAGGGCTAAATATTTGTATTCTACGACTCATGTTATGTTTGATATATTTTGTTTTGTAAAAATTAAGTTATATACTAAATAAAATTTATATGTATTTATTAATACTAGACATACTTCTATAATGTAGGTTACGCAAATTCAGGGCCCCGCTTTTGTTAAGTTTATCAAATTTTACAGAAAAAAATTGGGATAATATTTTCTCAAATTTACGAGATTATTTACAAAAATAAATATGCTATTGTTTTTGCACTAAAATCGTGTACCTTATATACCTACTGTCCGATAGTACGTTGCTTCTAGAACCTTCTGAGCTTCCAATTTTCGGGATTTCTCCTTATGTTAGAGGAAAATCACCTCTTCTAGGGCCACTCATTTTGTGTTGAAGGACTTATGGGAGGGGTAAAGTTACGGTTTTTAGGTACATTCAGAAATTATTCCCATGATGTTTCCAAATGACCCCTAAGGAATTTTTTGAAAGTTTGGTAAGCAATTTATGCCAAAAATGCTTCCAGAACTTGCTGAAGATTTAAAAACTGTGCCACATATACGAAAAACAATTCAATACCATTTTTTAGATGAAAGACCCAATCAACAAAATCTACGAAATTAAATAAATCAATAAACTTGTTTTCTGTCATGTTTTTTATTTTAAAACTTAGCGCTCAAAAGTAAAACTAAAGTTGTTGAACAGAGTATGAGGTTTCAGTTCGTCGTTCTAAGAACGACGTTACCACAGACAAGAGGTATGTAATACAGACGTCCAACTTACATAATTTTATGGTACAAACAATTTTAGTGCTTGTGCTCGTCTGTCCTCAGTTTCGTCCTAAAAACGTTTAACAAAGGTTGTCTAGTCAAATCAGGATTATTCAAATGTTCGATTATTCTACTGAAGAAGTTAATAATTTTAAATGTGAAAGCTTTTGTATGGTCTCTTGTTAAGTTAACACTATCATATAGCCAAATAAGAGGAACACAATATTTAATTTTGTCTTCAATTGTTTCATACTATAAGCTAGTAGGCCTATACTGGCCTATAGGTTGCTATAATTACATCTATCTCATTCCCTTTCAATAACTAAGGGTATAACTTAGTCTAGTCCTAGGCTACTCATCATTTTTTGGCTTTATTGGTTAGCCTATTATGAGACAACTGTTCATTAAGACAAAACAAAGAATAAGGGCAATCCTTCAAAACTAGCAAACTTACATATTGGCCTATAAGCTATATTTAGCCCATTCAGCAAAATGGGGATTTTAAAATGGAGCTAGAACTTTCAATTTTTAATCAGGTGAGTTTCATGCCAACTTTAAAAGACCAGCAATTCCATTGAAACATTATATGTCCCTTGGGTAAATCTTACAACACTTGACATCGGGCTCTGGGGGGCATTAGAACATCCGATTTTCAATCAAACAAGCTTTCTTTGAAGTTTATACAACCAGCCCTTTCATGAAAACCTTATATGTTCCTTAAGCATAAAATAAAACACTTCCCTAGGTTCTGTAAACCTTGGAGTTTTAGTTATATGATCTTTGGTCCACTTTGAACCCCGATGCATAACTTAAAACACTTTTCCCGGGTTCTGGGGGTTGTGTAAACCCCAATAGTTTTTAATATATGATGTTTAGTCTATTTTGAACGAAATGGCTAACTCAAAAGTTCGATTGGATGTATTTCGGTAAAAGAGGGTGGGAGGGGGCTAGTTGCCTTCCAAGCACTTTGACTCTTAAAAAGGAAACTAGAACTCAAAATTTTTAATCATTTAAGCCTCTCCCCATTTTACACAACCACTTCTTCCATAAAAAAAAACTTATATAACCCTGGGTTATGTACTTACAAAAATCTCCCCCAGGCTCTAGGGATTTGTGTTGCCCCCAAGTTTTGTTATGTGATCTGAATCGGATGCATTTTGGAACACAGGGTGTGGGGGGATCTACTTGCCCTTTGATCGATTTTGACTCTTAAAAAAGACTCTAGAACTTCCGATTTACAATCAAATGAGCCGTTTCCGACGTTTAGACGACCACTTCTTCCATTTGAAGTACCTCTGGGAAAAAATAATATATAAATAATAAAACATTGGAGCCTTATGGCCTTTACTATGGGCAACGCTAAAGCGTTGCCTCTGATGGAAACACTATAGCCGTTGAGCTTTTATCTGCAAAGAAATTAAGAAGCATTGTTAAAGTTAGTTTTGCTAAGCAAGAAATACTTATTTACTTTAATAGCTTAAATCATGTAAAATATATATGAAAATTTTGGCATGTGTTATAGTACTACTTTCTGATTGATTTGCTAAGAATATAACAACCTACAATGGTGGCAATACACACAGCACTTGGTTGCCTTGTTTTCTCTTCTCTATCTAATCTTGCTTATTGCTGCATTTAAACGAATGATAAACTATTTTTATTTCTTTTCAGCTCCCAGCATGAGGGAAGAAGTTTGGAGGTGCATTTCCAAAAAGAACAAGGGGGAGTTCATTCAATATGAGGATGAAGCTGCAATAATTCTAATCAACGCTATTGAAAATTCCAGAGAAGTAATACAGTCAAAAAATACTAGGAAAGAAACACAGTATAAGCAGATTGCTGAAAAGTTATTGGGAGCTGGATATAGCCCAGGTTCAGCTGCTGCAGATAAATTTAAAATTAAATGGAACAAATTTAAAAAAGAATGCGAAAGCATTCTTGAACAATACCAAAAAAACAGGGGCTGCTCCTATGAACAAACCACAGTTTTATGATGAAGCTGTGGGGGTTATATGCAATGACCCATCCATTATTCTGAATAACATCATTGATACTGCTATAAACAAAAGTATTGAAAGAGAAAGCGAAACGCTCTACGAGAAGTAGTTGATGTCCTTCGAACTGACGAGTCAGCTGATACCAATAAATCAGCTTTTGTCCTAACTAACATTCCTAGCACATCTAGTAGCCCCTTAACACCTCCATCAGAAGAAAGTCGTCGCAGGCAAACCATGGCGGAAACGTTAAAGCGCCTAGATGAAATAAAAGAGATTAGAGAACAAAAATAAAAACCGATAGTGCGTTCCACTAGATCTTACAAGATCAATTGAAAAAGACTCTATTATTCGGCAGGCTCGAGAAAAAGAAGCATCACACCGATTCCTTTCTCTACTAGAATTACTTCTATACCATGTGCGGGAAAGAGGAAGATTTGGTTCATTTTGTGGGGAAGTGTAGTGAATTAAAATATTTAAGGAAAGAATTGTTTGGGGTTAAGGCTTGGAAGAGAGATGAGATAATACATTTATTAGCAAGGAAAGATATGGGAGGTATAAAGAAATTCGGAAGGTTCCTGACGATGGGTATTGAATATAGAGAAAGGTTTTTTTTTTAAGATTAGGGATTAGAGCGATATTTCACTAGCTTAGATTATAGTTGTGTGTCAATTTATGCTTGTATGAAAGTGTCTTTGTTTTTGTGACCACGGCCCTTTGGGCTTTTGTGTCAATAAATTCTATTCTATTCTATGCAATATCGATATTGCATAATGCATAATATTGATATTGCATAATATTATTATGATAAAATAGATCAATAAAACTAGTAAAAGTCAACCAACAAATTATGTTCCTCTATGTTTGCAGGTTTATAGAAAACTAGCAGTTTGCTGAAAACACAAAATTTTATAGGAGTTTTGGTACAGTAAAACCAAACCGCTTAAGGACACTTTTTACAGTTTAAAATCAGCATTTTCGGAATGATACTTTAATTTTTTTATTTCATTCGGTATAACTTCTGCACATTGGCTCAGTCCAATGTCTGGCTCTTATTTTGGTTCTGAAAAGGACATGTCATTATTAGTTTCTAGACAAGTTCAGAGTAAAGCCATCTTGATAGCATTGACACAAGAGACTAGCTTTAGAATTTGAATGATAACTTGAAATTCCCTTTTGTATAGAGAGAAATAACTGAATTTCCAGAGTTCATATTATTGCTTATTTGATCTTCATTTTGGGTAACATTACAGCGTATTGCCGGATGCACATTGCCTTAAGTAGCCTAAGTTAAGTAGCATGAGTTATGGGATTTTAATCGGGTCTCTTCAGATTGAAATGTTCCTGTTCACATTGAAACATAAGACATATTATTCCAAATATAAGGGCCAGGATCGAGCAAATATTTTGAATGGAGTTTGTGAAACCGAAAATGGATAAGATTTATTTCATAAATAATGCATAAGAATTTAACATTTCAAAAATTAACCAAAAAAGAGGGGATCCATTTCTTCCCAAGGCTAGCCCAACAGCTTTACAGTTTAGAAAAAAAATGCAAAAGTAAACTTAAGTATTTCTGCTTGAATTTCAGTCCTTTGACAATACTTTCTTAATATTTTTATCAAAATAATGTAGCAATGTTTTACAATTTTTTTTGTCATTGTTATTGAAAAACTCTTTTTTGGGATTTTTATTCAAGACATTAAAAATATCAATAGAATCTCTACTATATTTGAAAAAAACTGCATGTTGCAAGCCTCCACTGAAATTTGTTTATTCATCCAGTGACTATACAATTCTATACAAGCTATTTTTTCTATCTTGAAAAGTGGTTAGGTTAGGAAAATAAAGTTTCAGTAGTGAATCCAGGGCCAAAAATACACTCCACAAAGGTATTATTAAGGTATTATGTTAACCCTCTTTTGACTTTTATGCCTTATAAGCTTGCATACTTGACAGGACTGTACCTACTGGAATTTTGATAAAACAACATTATATCTTAATTTTCAGTTTCTTTTTCTCTGGTTTTTATTTGAAAATGAAATCCTCTTACTTGAGTAGAATTTTAAGTCATACCAATGTGTTGTTTTTTTTCAATTCAGTAAATTTAATTGCAGATCTTTGAATTCTTATAAAATTTGGATGATCAAAGTTGTGAAATTGAAAATAATTTTTTTGCATTCTATTTAAGCAGAAGACTTATTTTGAAAGGTTTCACTTTTATAAAACAAAGATTTTAAAGGGCATCAAAGCTTAGTTCCCTATAGAGGGGGAAGAAATGGAATTAGGTACTTTAAAATAGCTTCCCAGGACATACTTAAGTCTGCAGATCCATCCCTGAAAGTTTTATTTTCCTAACCAAAAATATAGTTGTATTTCCTTTTCAAAAATAGTGAAAAGTACCTTGTCTATAATTTTATTAGAGGGGGAAGGGTTTGCCATTGAAGGCCAAAGATCAGCTCCCATATGTTTTGGAATAAAATTTAGTTAACAAATTTTTTTGGAGTGGGTTGGGCCATGGAGGGCCAGGGGTCAGGCCCCATAAGTTTTGGAAATAAATTCTGTTATTCTTTTTGGGAGGGGAAAGAAGGGAGGCACTTTAAAGCTCAATTTCAATGACCATATAAACTAAGCATCCTGTTTAGCTGACTTATCTAATTTTTCAATATATCATTTTAAACTCTCAAACAGTGTTTTTATTTGTTGGAGAATTTCTCTCTCTTGTTGCTTTAACAATATTAGTTACCATCGAATTTTCAACAGCACAAAAACACTTGTTGGGAAAATTGTTATCTAGTGGTTTTGGTCAATTTTGAGAAGCCAAGGGTCCACTTCTTTAAGTTTTGGAATAAAATATTGTTAAGTATATTTTTTGGAGGGGGAGTGCTGCCCTCTTTATATTTGCCCCTTACTTTTGGAAGTTATTAGGTGCACACTTTAAGAGAGATAGGAGACTAGACTATATTTCATGTACTAGATGAACAACTAAGTAATTTAAATAAGATCTTCTTTAAAGAATAAGTTATCTTTATTTTGCAGGAAAGCCAAGACTGTTGCACTGTTCTATAGATTGCAAATGGGCACTCTTGCTTTTGAATGCTTGTGAATGGGCTTAGACATTAGATTAGTTTAAATGAGGGGTGCAATCCTAGATAGTGGACTCCACATAAGGACACATGTTAAGAAAATAATTTTTACTCCATAATATGGACAATAATCATTGTTGTGGCAGTTAACACTTAATCAGCCAAGTGTTCTTTCTAAATTTTAAGCTTAAGATGTTTGAACAATTGAACATATTCCTAAGGGTATTGAAACCTGGGGTTAGCTGGAATTCCTTAGTATTAGTTGTAATCTAATATATCTAGGAATTCCTCCCATGATGTTTCCAAGTGACCCCTAAGGAATTTTTTGAAAGTTTGGTAAGCAATTTATGCCAAAAATGCTTCCAGAACTTGCTGAAGATTTAAAAACTGTGCCACTTATACGAAAAACAATTCACTACCATTTTTAGATGAGAGACCCCATCAACAAAATTGTTTTTTTTATTTTAAAACTTAGCGCTCAAAAAAAAAACTAAAGTTGTTGAACGGAGTATGAGATTTCAGTTCGTCGTTCTAAGAACGACGGTACTAAAAACGAAGAACAGCATTTCAAAGAACGGCTGATAAGCGAAACATTTCATAGAACAGCGAAAAGGAACTGCATAATTGTAAAACCGAGGATTGGATTTCCATAGAACGACGAAAACGAACGCAGCTATTGTTATATAATCTTCGGATTATTTTGAACAAAATGGCTATCCCAAAAGTTAGAGCAGATGCATTTGGGGAAAACAAGGCGTGGAGGGGAACTATTTACCCGAGGATCAGTTTTGAATCTTAAAAAGTGCAATAGAATTTGCAATTTCCATTCAAATGAGCCTCTCAAAATTTATGTAGCCATCTTTTCATTGAAGATCCTATATGCCCCTGGGGCATAACTTACAACTCTTGCCCCAGGGTTCTAGGGTGTGTATAAAGCCTGAATGCATTGTTATATAAACTTTGGACTAAATTGAACACAATGGCAATCTCAAATTTTTAAATTTGCACACAATGGCAATCTCGATCAGACGCAGAAGGGGATCTGATGTATTTGAGGAAAATAAGGCGTTGAGGGGAGCTATTGGCTCTCCAGAAAATTTTGACACTTTAAAAGATGAAATGGAACTTCCAATTTAAATTTAAATGAGGGTCCTTCAAAATTTATACGGCCACCTTCTTCATAAAAACTTTATACGTCCCTTGGGCATAACTTACAACCCTTGCCCCACGGGTTTGTGGTTTGTATCAACCCCAAATGCATTGTTAAATAATTCCGTTGCTAAATACATGCTTATTTATAAATTTTATTTTTATTCTCTGATGATAAGTATGATGATAAAACCAGGAATAGGCCAAACGAAGGAGCAAGTGATTAACCCAAATAAGATTAAAGTTGTATTTATTATTACTCTTATTTTAAGGATTTTTTCTTAGTATAGTTTTTTTTAGGTGAGTTCTGACGGAATTTGGAGAAACGTTTTATTCTGATTCTTTTTTTCTCTTTTTTTTAAGTTCTTTATCGCATTGTTATGTAATTAAAACACATTTCCAAATAACGATAAATTTTGCTTTCAAAATTAATAAACAACAGAGATTTATGATTAATAAACGACTGATAAATTTTACGACTTTGAATAAATAACAGATTTTGTAAATAGATTGGCCTCATTTGCTTGAAGCAATGCTTGATTTACACTTGCTAGGCCTAGCTGTACGCTTGGTATCCTCTCACTTTAAATCTTTGAACATGGCATATTTACAAGGTATTAGTTTGACAGTGCGGTCCGTATCAAATGGCGTGAACCTTTAGTCCTGTGGTACCAATGAACCTGCCTTGGAGATTTAGATTGGGTATAATCGCTCAGATAAAATTTGGTCTCAAAAATTTGCTGTTAATTATGCAAAAAAACTGTGAAAAAAATTCAAATCTTAGACACATGAATAAAGCTTAAATTGTTACATATAACGATTAATAAAGTACTAATACTGATTATATCTTGAACAAACAAAAGAAGCAATTTTTTAATACGATGATTATGTACTCTTTGAATCTATTTATAATTCCATGACTGTGGACTATCTTATTTATATTTAATATTGAGTACACACCTAAAAGTTATTTAAGATACAACAAAATCTGCCCAGTTATTTATCATATAAACAACTCAACAGATAATGTTTTCTGACTTCATCTATACGCAATTAAAAAATGCAATTTACTAAGAAAATGGCAACAATGATGTTTTTTCTCTGAACATAGAAACCAATAACTTCAAACATAACGATGGATTCCGCATTTATATGTATATGAACACTGCTCCCTGTGGTGATGCCAGGAAAACCATAATGAGCGGTAGGAAAAGAAACATCGGTCAAAAGCAGACCAAAGTAGAAAGATTATTCATATGAGCCACGAAGCATTGGAGACAACAAACCTGGAAAAGAATTGTAGGGAGTTAAGCAAGAGTCATTAAACACGCATGTTCCGACAAACTAGCCAAATGGAATGTGGTGGGAGTCCAAGGTGCTGTGCTATCGTATTTGGTTGACCCAACATATCTACATGGAATAATTATTGGACAACACGTTAACTTTGCTCCTTTACGAAGAGTCATCTGCACTAGGTATGGGGTGTTTGATCTGCCAAAGGATTATACAGTGAACAAGCCCACTTTCTCTTGTCCATCGACGGCAGCGTTTTTCATGATGTTTTTTTTTAGAAGAAAGCCAAAACCCATCAGGATGTCAGAAAATTAAAAGAACAAGTCTATATAGAGGGCTAAAAGTACTATGAACATAGTAAACTTTCTGAACTCAACATGGTTTAAACTTAACATGTATTTTGGATTTTTTTTTTTTAATCTGTTTTTTCTAAAAAAAAAATTTTTCATTTAATTTCCGATTGTATTTCAACATAGAAAGCAATAACTTCAAACATAGGATGGATTCCGCATTTATGTGTATATAAACACTACTCCCCGTGGTGATGCCAGAAAAACAATAATCAGCGGTAGGAAAAGAAGCCTCGGTCAACTGCATGCCAAAGTTGAAGGTTTATTCATAAGAGCCACGAAGTATTGGAGACAACATACCTGGAACAGAACTGTAGGGGACAGAGCAAGACTCATTACACACTTATGTTCCGACAAATCAACCAAATGGAATGTGGTGGGAATAAAAAAAAATTGTGTCTTAAAACGATGGGTATCATTCCATGGGTATCAAACACAGTTCCACCATATCTTCAGTTGGAACGTCCGGTTGGTACGAAAGTGAAGTTTACGTGTGATGAATGGATTGAGGAACTAGCACATAAACCTCCTCCCTCCAGAGCTTCCAGAGGTGCTAAAAAATGAGTGTTTTATTGAATGTGTTTAGTTTGCTTATTGGTTAATTATCTTTTCTTTTTCGCTTGGTTTAATCAAATAGATATGGAAAAGTTGATAGTGATGAATTTGAAATGTCGGGGTTAATGATAATTTTTATTTTTGAGTAAATAATTTAAAATGTTTGTTAATGTGAAATTATTTTGAGTGGGTGGTAGCGGGCTGATGTCTTTTTTTGAATGGTTTTGCTTTGTGCCATGAAGCTTGCAATAATGTGCTTTTTTAAATTGTATGTCCGCTTTGCCGGAATATATTTTGTTTTTGTTTTTTTGTATTTATCTAGGTCTAGATATATGTTTAGTAGATAATGATTTTTTTTGCCACCGCCACCCTCTACCGTCACATACATTAAATTTTATTTATGAAGGTTAGAGATACCGTTTTTCCTCCGGGGAAAAGCTAAGTCAGGCAACTTGAAAGTCGAAGGGTTGATTTTTCTAGCCACTTTAATGAATGGATAAATAGAAATTTCGATATTAATGCCACTGAGGTTTTCACAAATGAACCATCAAGGTATTTTTTTAAAAAGGGGAACTACCCTTGTATTGTGATAGGGGCCATTTTGGCCTTAACATTTTTCATTTGAGTTGTCAGGGATTGAATTCTGCCCATAATTTTTTATCGGAATTAATAAATACTAATGTCTTTCAGGTGATCGCTTTAACTGAAACGTGGTTAAATGATAATAACTCGCAATTACTACAAATCCCTGGTTATAATTTATATGTAAAGAATCGCGAGTATTACCAACATGGAGACCTAGCAGCTTACATTCATGCTGATTATAAGGTTTCAATAAGAGAAGATCTTACAATATATAGAGAGAAAGTTTGCGAGTGTTTTGTTTTACATATAACTAGAGAGAATTTGAATTTTTGTAGTATATAGACCTCCACAGAGCCTCCTCCAAGACTTTATAGACCTATTTGAAGAACAATTAATGAAACTTCCAATTAACTCTATGCCATGTTTTATTATGGGGGACTTTAATATTGACCTCATAGATCAGTCGTCTGCTAGCACTGAATTTATTAATAGAAGTTTATCTAATGGGTTTCATCCTTGTATAAATATCCCTACAAGAATTACGGTAACATCAGGTAAGCTTCTGGATAACATCATTTCTAATGTACCCTTGAGTCTTCCCAGGGTCCTTATCAACGATGTGTCTGACCACTTTGGAGTTTCAGCTAGCTTTAGAACAGTCACGAAGGTGGTTAAAGGCACAAAATCAAGGATTCCATTGATCAGTAAAAGTGCGATGGTAAAACTTAAAAATTATATAGAAAAGGTGGATTGGTACGATGTTCTAGGCGATGTTCAGGACGCTAATTCAAAATTTGTTTTATTTTATGAAAAGTTGCAGAGTTTGATAAGTCAAGTAGTCATATTGAAACCGTTTAATAGAAAGCACTCAAGTAAAAACCTTGGATTAGTCCTGTGATTTTGAAGCAAACAAATGTAAGAGATAAATTGTTTGGAGCTCAAATAATTAACCCGACACTAGAAAATAAGCAATTATATAAAATTATATCGAAATAGGTTGAATACAATTTTAAGAAATGAATAAAAGAAATATTTTGAGAAAAAGTTTAAGGAGGTCGAAGGATGCCCTAAGAAAACCTGGGGACTAATAAAAGAAGTGATTGGATTAAAAATAAATAATGTACCTGATGAATTAGTTAGTGTAATGGGAAAGACTTTGAATTCTGAAAAGGACATATGCAATGAATTTCAGTTATTTTTCGAATATTGGTCTGAATTTAGCTATGTCAGTTGTACCTGATAGTGGTGATCCAACGTCCGAGTCCTTACTGAGGGACCCGATTGATGTATCTCTTCACCTTAGACTTCTAACAGTTGATGAAATTAAAAAAATTATTTAATGGTTTCGTAGTAATTAATCTGGTAGCGACCATATTACTCTAAAAACACTTAAATGTATTTTTCCTGTTATAGCTGAAGTTTAATGTGTGTTAATTAATGAGTGTTTTCGTCAAGGAAAATTCCCAGATTGTTTTAAAGTTGCCCGTATAACCCCAATTCATAAGGGTGGTATTCAAAATGACCCAGGAATCTATAGACCGATATCTGTTTTACCCATTATTTCCCGTGTTTTAGAGAAGTGTTTTAGTATTAGAATGATGAGTTGAGTTTTTTGGAGGATCATAAGTTACTGGTAGAGACACAATTTGGGTTCCGTAGAAAAAGGACAACGGAACAGGCAATGATTTATTTGACAACTATTATTAATGATGTATTAGATAAAGGTTTCAAAATAGGTGCTATATTTTTAGATCTGATGAAAGCTTTTGACACTGTGGATCATGAACTTCTACTTAAGAAGTGTGAGGTGTATAGTTTGAGGGGTAAATCATTAAATTTTTTAAGAAGTTTTTTAAGTAATCGTTATCAGTATGTCCAACTAAATGATTCTTCTTCCGAAATAAAGCGTATTGAAATAGGTGTTCTGCAAGGATCAGTTCTCAGTCCTATACTATTCTTGATATTTATTAATGATTTACCAAATTGTCTAAATAATTTTTGCTATAGAATAAATGAACTAACGGTAAACCCGACTAATGGAACAGTTTTACTTTTTGCTGATGACAAAACAGCCATTGGCACAATTAAGACAGCGGAGCTGCTGCAGATTTCCATGAAGGAATCAGTTAATAGATTTACAGCATGGCTGAGGGTAAATAAATTAAGGATTAACATGGCTAAGTCTAACTTTATTATTTTCTCGCGATCATCAAACTTTTACCCATAGATCAAGGAATTAGATATGCCCAATGGCGTTATAAAACGGACTGCGTCTTTTAAATACTTTGGGATTGTAATAGATGAAACTGTATCTTTTAAGGAACATGTTACTTTAACTAAAAAAATTCTGGCAAGAAATCTTGGTATAATGAAGAAAATCCAACATTGTTTTCCCAAGTCTGTCCTTTGCCATCTTTATTTTTCTTTAATACACCTGTATATACTTTATTGTTCGAGTATTTGGCTCTCTACTTTTTCTTCTACCTTAAAACCAATAAGAGTTCTACAAAATCATGCAGTAAGAATTTTAGCCGGTATATCTCCACGTATATCTGTTCGAGGAATTTACCCAACTTTAAAAATTTTGCCGGGTGCAGGCCTTCGTGAATTCTATGTATTGTGGTTTATTTTTGGACTGCAGCAGGATGTTCAACCTCGTTGTTTTCGTGATTTATTGACCATTAGATATACTGTTCATTCTCATGATACAATGGGTAGCGCGGACTTCTGTGTACCTAGAGGTATATCTTCCCGTTCATGTTTTTCTGTTCTTTATAGAGGTAGGCGGAAATGGAATAGTTTGAATAGTGATATTAAGACTATTGGTGACCCCAATACTTTTAGAAAAATCAGTAAGGAACTGATAAGGACTTCAATAAATCCTTCTTCTTCTTCTTTATATAAAGGGCTACAAGCAGTATGAACATAGAAAACCCTCTGCACTCAACATGGTTTGAACTTAACATGTATTTTTGATTGCTTTTTAAACAAAAAAATCTGTTTTTTTTACAGAAATACAGAAAATCATGCTGAAAATGCTCCCATCCGCCCATTTCATGGAAGAATTATGATTCCTACATTTTTAAAAAAAAAATAAAAACCAAAATTACAAACTCCCAAAACAACCTAGCTTTTCGAGAAAGGAACTAAAAGAACAAAGATACTCACTTGTTCAAAATGTGGGAAAGAGAAACAAATTGTGACGAATATGGTAATAGGCAAGAAGATAAACAAAAAGAAGCAGAAAATCGTAAGACGTTGAAGATACCTCTAAAATTCATACGTTAGAGTTACCAGCAGCTTTAGCACGGAAATGGTTGGGTGAACCAACGCCAGAAGTTTCTACATGTTATTTGAGTGTCTTTGATAAAATGTGGGAAATTTCTGATTTTATGAAGGTTTTCAGAGTTCTGGATGAAAGAACAGGTTTGCAAATTAGTTAGTGTAGGTCACTTAGACTAGAAAGCAATGAAATTGAAGAGGTGATATTTGGCACAAGGAGATTGACCAAGTGAACCACTTTAATTACCTAGATGGACTCAGCCAATGTGCAAAAAGCAGGTGCGGGTTTTGTTGGGTTTGTTTATTTTTGAATTTTAAAAGTTTAGAAGAATAGAGCAAGTAACCAGTGCAACAGAGAAATCTTCTACAGAAACAGACGTGTCTCATGACTCGAAAAAAAATGAGTTTAAGAGGCAAGCTGAGGAGAAAGGTTAAAACCCGAAAACTCAAACAGCAGTGACGAGTTTGGCTGCTCAAGTCGCTAAATCGCTAATGCAGAAAGCAAAACGTCAAGAAGCACAAAGATTATAAAGCTTTGATTAAGCTGTCAAACCAAGGTCATAGTCAGAACCGAACCAGAGAAAGAATTGCCAACACTACACGGCTGAAACAAAAAAAATGGGAATTTCTAATCCTGAAGAATCACTACGGACTGATATAGGGAGAGCAAGCAATGCTGAAAGCCGTTTAATAGTTGATTAAATTAATATAGCCAAAAGGGAAAAAATTGAAAAGATTCAGTTTTAAATTGGATAACGTCTCTGCATTTACGTCCTAACAAAGTCAAAGTTTTCTTCATATAAAAATAATATAGAAATATTTCCTTAGTAAAATCATATAGCTTAAAGTTAAAAGCCCCTCTAAAAGGCAGATAGCCTATTAATTTCCAAATGTTTTCCGAACCAAAACAAGTCTGATCTAAGCGACGTCGCAGTTTCATTTCAGGAACTGATAATTGTTTAGTTTTTTTTCAATTTTGACGGGTTAAACTAAATTAAATAAATTTTTAGAATAAGCATTAGAAGGAAAATAATTAAGATAAAATAAAATTGCAACTGAATCAAAAATTAATATTAATGGAAAATTCAGTGATGGTTTAAAATTGTCGATATGTGCACAAACTGGCCGAAATTTCATTATAAATTAGTTACAAAATGTAAAATAAATTGAAAAAACTTCAAACGAACTTCAAGCAATACTTAAAACAATTTTAGAATTCAAAAGAAGTGCTTAAAGGCTCTAAGAAAACAATTTGGGTCTGTTCTCTGACACGCATGCGTTTCAACTTTGATTTTAAGCAATCACGCTTTGTTTTTCCAGTTTTACTGGTAGTAGAACCAATAATTTTGACCAGTAGCCCAAGTATAAGCCTTTTATATCAATCAAGAGGAACTGGGAAAATATTGAGGTGGTTGTGAAGCCTCAGTGGTCAAAATCTAGACATTATCTTATAAAGGACTTAGGTCAGTGAAATGAAAGTTTCAAAGATACGTCTACAGACTAAAGTGCCTACAAGATTACTACAAAAGTTACTAAAGTTACTACAAGATTTTGTTGTTGTTGAAAATTCATCTTTTACAACTTTTTATCATTTGCTAACTATAGGATAATTATGCTTCCTATCTACACTAAATTAATGGGGAAATTCATCGATTTTACATTAACTCTGTCTAAGTAACTAGCAATACATATATATATATGAACGGCTTAAAGCATATAACAATATGTTACATTCACTAGTGATCATTAAAACATTTTCACTGGGTTTATTCGTTACATAATTCTGATAATAAGTTATCGAAGTTGCTTTATCAAAACTATTAAAATGTGACATGTGTAAATTTAAACCTACTTCATCACCTTACGTGTCTCTTAGCGTACTCACTCCTTCTGTTCTAAATTATGGTCCTTCACTCCTTTCGTCTTGGCAAAAAATTTTAAAACACTTACAATATAGTTTCTTCGCAGAACACTTCGAGCATGGTTATGTTCATCTTGGACGAAACGCTTGCTCTAATTGTCAAACGGGAAATGATAATCCCAGGTACAGGTGTGTGAAATTTTGATATCAGAGTACATTCTCACCTGCTGTTTTTGGATAGTTCATAAGGTGCCTTATCGTTAGGGGGTTGAACTACTGAGACTGCGTTGATAATAGATGGGTGGATTTTCTTCTCAGCATCTCGTTCTTGGGATATCTTAAAGTACATAGAGAATGTAATTCTCGTATTAAATTGTTCGTTCATGCACTTAAAGATTAAGTTCTCTTATAAAAGTGTTCGTTCATGGCTTGCATCTATTAGCTTTTGTGGTGATTCCTTGGTTAATCACAGGGGAATTGATGTTTGGATTTGGAATGGGTCGACATCAAACTTTAGTGACTCCTTCAACATATTGTCTTTATCTTGCAGGAGGAGAATATTGTCATTGAGGGGTTAGTCATTGGGTTTAATTTTGGTTTCTGTTATTCAATGGTTGGTTTCAAGGTCCATTTTTCAGAAATTATCTCGTAACCTTTATGGGATAACAGAGATATGAACTTTTCGCGTTTGGTAGAGGTGATAGGATGGGTCCTGAGAAATGCTCAAAAGGGATTCAACGCGTGAATCTGCGACACGTAAATAAATTGGGTTCATCAAATATCATAACTATACAATTACATGGTGCATGGGTCCATAAGGATTATCAAGGGTGATATTTATGAACTTATTTCTTGTACTGGTCGATGGGGTTCTCAGGATTGATGTGTTTATATAGTTCGGTAATGCGCTGGATACTGAGATTTATTAGATAGTGTTACCTGATACATAATATGGTTTTTGATTGAGGAACAACGATCAAAAAGGTAACCGTAATTTTCGTAAACGAAACTAGGACGAAAATTGCCTGGAGTCTATTGTGAGTACTCTTCGTTGGTTGAGGTATGATGAAAACAGATGCTACTAGCTTGCATCTGCACTGGACTACGTATTGTAATGATTGATTTTCAATATCTCATTCGAATTCCTAGAATAAAATAACTAGGCAGAATCACACGTTCTTCAAAACAAGTCATCATAATACATAATAAGCAATATAATTGGTTACATTTAATGGTTAACGTTACATTACAAGGCAATATTAACCAAATGCCAATATTAATGCACATGTTTTGATTTTAACAAAATGACATTCCTACTTTAAGTAAGGTCTCTTATTATTTTCCTTAATATACGTTATTACACACACTTAATCTTAATCTTATTCAACCCTTATTTAATTCTACATTAGATTTAAAATAACCATTTAAACATAAGTTACACTACATCATTTAGTTTGAGGTCTCAGTTTACAACATATTTCATGCCTGCATTGTTCACACACGTCCGTGCTGTTTAAGAAACACATGTTGCAGCGTCGTAACTGCACGTTTTTACGGAAACGACACTAAAACGAGGGAACAAGACATAGCAAGGACGAGTGGAGACCTCTATACCCACTCGTTTTCTAATGTCTTCCCTTTTCTTGGCTTAGACGTTCTTATGGGGTTTCGGGTTTAGCCTCTGCATTTCAGCCGTTTTCCCGTGTTCTTCCTTTGGGTTTTGCCTTCTTAGTCTTAAAACTCTTCCATAATTAAAAGTCAGTAAGTTTCTCCTAGTCAGGGAAATCGCGAATACGAAACATACAGTCAGTAGTATGTTCCACCAAAAATTGTTTGAGAATAATCCGTATCTATTATCCACGTACTTTAGTCTCTGGTCTTCATTAGCAAATAGGGGGATCTGGGAATCTAATGCTTCTCTTATTTTTGTAAGCCTTAATGTCCCTTTATTCTTTTCTATTTTGGACCATATCGAGGTTTTTATTTCCCCACTTTCTATATTGAGAATAGTATACGACAGGTTAATTGCCTTAAAAATGATTATTTTAGGACTTATTATATTTGTGCTCGTGGTATTTAACGGCGTTTGAACTGTTGACTCTTTAGTTACAAGTCGACATCCTTGTTTTATTGTTATCGTACCCACATCTTGTAATAGTAATTTGGTCCTGTAACTTGGATTTATTCTTTCTGTATTATTATAACAAGACAAAGTTCCAACAGTTTCTCTTGGAACAGTAAATAACCAAAGATCATTTCTAAGGTAATAAATATTTCTCGTTTAAAACTTTCTATCAAGGCTTCGCACGAATCACGTATTTTTTCCGGTTGTGTGTCTTTTAAAAATATACCTAACATACAAGATCCAGATTAACATTATAAATAGGTAACGTAAGCTGGCATACTAGATTTTTGAATGATACGCACTCTTTTAAGTCTTGTGGATTAGCTAGGCCATATTTTCTTTTATCTTGATCAACAAGTAAATACTCTGCTTCAGGTGTGATAGTCATAAATGAATTTGTCTTCTTTGTATTAGCAGGAAGGTCTAAATTTTGTACAAGTCGTAAATGGATTGCTGGTTTATCAACGAAATTGTTACTACTGCGAATAACTTCATTTATTTTCGTGATGTGGACTTTTAATTTGGTATAGTAAAGAAATAAATTTGATACTTCTGGCTCTACGGGTAAATGTAAACGTAACGTTAGGTGCGTTTTTATTTTGTCTAACATACTTTGTAGGTTAGAAGGATCTACTAGGTCGTATGACAAAGTTGCTCCCGTGAGGGCAAATAATGCGAATTCAAACCTACTAACATCTGTCACAAGATTTAGTAGTGACATGGTAATTGTACCGAGTGATAACAAGATAAGTCTGACAACCAAGATTAGAATATTAGAAGCTACAGTGATGATAGTGGTCAAATATAGCTCTGAAGCATGGGGGCTCAGAAAAGCGGATGAAGATTTACTAGATTTTTTGCAGAGAAATTGCTTAAGGATTGTTCTGGGTACCCGGCTGACTGACCGTATTTCAAACAATAGGCTGTACGTGGGAGGACGTCATAAAGAAAAATTTACAGATGCGGGAACTTCGTAGGCGGTTGTGAAAAGAGAGGCTTTGAATAGACTGGAATGTTGGAGGGTCGTGTGTAGCTGTGTTGCGGTTTGGCCTCAGGCGGTTTGGTGCTGCGGTGAGTTGTTAGTAGTAGTAGTAGTAATGGCACAAGTGTGACCAAGGTAAACTTGGCATTTCAAATGGTGCCCAAGTGCATTTAATTTTATTTTTAGGAAATAACACTGAATTGAATGATCGTAAAGAACCTTGTGATATAAATGTGAAAAGCCGTTATTTCTGGAAGCAAAAAATCTATATCCAAACCGGAGGTGAAAACTCGTCTACTGAGAAAAAGAAAACGGGTTTCCGCTATAAAAAAAATCAACAAGAGAAGAGAAGTTTTCAGGAGAAGACGAAGAAGTCAGAAGTCAGGGAACAGAAAGAAAAGGGATATTGTCTAGAGGTTTACGCTGGATTGGAAGACGTTACCCAGAAATGATTAACGCGTTGACAGTGTTCGAGTTATTATAAGGATTTTATATATAAGGATTTGATTATAAGGATTTGAGAATAAGTTATTATAACTGGCTGGTCCTCCCAGTTGACCTGGTTGTTGTTTCAATATCCAATTCACGGAGTGCTCTGGAAGCCAAGAATTTGGATTCAAACCAGGGAGAAAAACGTTGCTATGGATAAGAAGAAAGCAGGGATTCGTTATAAAAATTACACAATAGGAGAAGAAGAAAGGAAATCAGAAGAATCACCAAGAAGAGGCATCTTAGCAAGAGGCGCACACAGAATTTCAAAAAGATTTCGAGAATTTATGAACTCGTTGTCAGGGTTCAAGCTATTGTAAATTTTTTTAATAAGAAGTTGATAACAGGAATTATTAAGTTTCTATGTGTCTATGCCGATAGTGATGTGTCTGTGCCTATAGAGAAGAGTGGACCAAGAGTTTCATCTTCAGACATGATGAGTTAACTGAACGATTTACAAGCAATATAAAGCGCAAAAGAGCGCAGATTGGACCTGAAGTGCTCAACAATTATTTTGACCACCTTGAAAAGGGATTAGATGGCATTCTGCCAGGTAATATAATCAATTTTGACGAAACAAACTTAACCGACGACCCAGGCTAAAAAAAATCTGACAAAAAGAGGTTCAAAGTACCCATAGCGGGTACTAAATTCGTCAAAAGCCTTAACGACGATCATGATAACAGGGACAGCTGAGGGTGAACTGCTGCCACCTTATGTGATTTACAAAAGTGAGGGGATGTGGACATCCTGGGTCAAAAGGGGACCAGCTGGTTCTCGATATAATCGCACCAAGTCTTGTTGGATCGACCTGACTTGCTTCAAAGACTACTTTCTTTGGTTGCTGATGCCAGCCTTAAAGAAAAAGCCAGGCAGAAAAGTTGTCATCTCTGACAACCTTTCATCCCACATCAGCGTCGATGTTCTCAAGGCTTGCAAAGAGAACAACATCGCATTTATCTCACTCCCACCTAATTCAACACATTTGACACTACCCTTAGATGTCGCATATTTTCGACCAATGAAAATAAAACGCGGCAAATACTTCTGAGGTACAAAACCAAAAAGAATGGATCGCCAGTTGGCATACCGAAGGCTGATTTTCCGAAATTGCTGAAAGAAGTGCTACAGTGTCTCGAAGAAGGAAATGGAACAGAAAATATGAAGTGGTTTTAAAAAGTGTGGATTATATCCTCTGAAAAGAAACGAAGTTCTTCAGCGCCTTTCTTCATGCTTTAATGCAGATACAACCAACGCGACTCGAGTGTTGAACGATACTGTGATAGGCTATCTGAAGGAGCTAAGGCACGGAAATGAGTCAGCAAAGACTACGAAACGAAAAAAGGTAAACGTCCCTGCTGGAAGAAGCTATTTGGTTGAAGATATTACCGGTACAGGCGGGATGTCCAATGAACAATCTGGTGATAGCTCTGATGAAGAAAAGCTTCTCAGAATATTAGAAAAACAGGGCAAGGAAAGTTGTGCAAAAAAGCGGAAGAGCACCAGTGATACAACTAATGGTCTGAACCAGAATCTGCAACTGAAAGTTGGAAATTATGTTCAGTTTGTCTACGAAGAGGATATATTCCCTGGCATGATCATCGAAGAAAAGAACAGAACTTTCGAAATCAAGTTAATGCAAATGGTCAGACCCAATATTTGGAAATGGCCTGACCGTGACGATATTGAAGACTAGCCGGTGACCGACATTCTGAAAATACTCAGAGCCAGAGCCAGCTCCTGGTGTGTCTTCAACTAGGCTAACCAGATTTATATTTGTGGACTTCTGAGATTGTTTCTGTTCTTCAGTCAAATTATATTTAGCTTAGTTTGCGTGTTTATATGTGAAGATGAGAAGCTACTTTAATCCCATAGTTCCTGAATCAATACCAAATTTATGCTAATTTTAAAAAAATAAAGTTTGTGGACCAAAGTAAACCCTGTTTACACACGTCTTTGGTTTCTCATTAGCAAGATACGCTGGTGCAATGTCACTCCAACCGGCGGGATGAGATTGGACCATAAACAATTGAAAAAAAAAATAGGAAAAAAATCAAATCTTTTTTTCATTACTTCATGTTTTCTAGAGACTTAGTTGCACCTTTCCTGAAACTTTTAGCTGTTTTTGTCCAAAATTAGAGAATTTGTGAGCTAAAAACCTAAAAAAAGTGGTACAAAGTCTACTCAGTTTACGGTATTCATAATTAATTCTATTTCTAAGAACAATCTTGAAAGCAGTGGTGTTGTTTTAGGGGGGCAATGATTTGGCGAAAAAATTATTATATAGCCCATGCCATTGACTTTTTGGATGGAGATCCCTCTTGTCCCTCCCCCCCCCCTAATAAAAATGTTGGAGCTACATCCCTGCTTGAGAGCTCCAATTCAGCTCTGTAATCCCCAGTAATTTTAAAATGACTGCTAATAAGGTTATTTTTAACATGAGAAGACTTATTATTGTAAGTTAGTAATGTTTCAAGCTTAAGTTCATATTACACGCCCAACAATTTAGGTATTCATAAATCAGTCAAGAAAATGTGTCAAAAACGGCATTAATTTCTTTTTTTGTCATTTTAATTTTTCAATTGTGGTTTTAATCCACATACTCAGAATGTTATTTCAAATTTTTAGGGAAATGCTACAATTTCGTCTATATTACTTCGTCAATATACAAAAGTAAGCAAAGCTAGCTCATTAGATTTATTGCATTTTTCGTCTATAAAAGTTTAGACATTAATAATTTGATGAGTCCAAAGACAATATTTCCTTCAGAAATACTTAAATTACTCAGGCTATTATCTATAGGTTTAGGGGTTTTCTCCTGGAAAATTTTCCAACCCAATTGAGAATATTCCCTGTAAAAAATCCCCCTCCCAGTCATAGTTGAAAATAGTGTATTTTAAAATTTAATTTCCAATTTTTTTTTAAATTCATGCCCAGGCTTAACCAAGACATGGTGTGGGCTAGCATCCAATTTGACACATGAATAAATGGACGATAAATTGTTCAGTAGCTTCCAATTTTTCAATTTTCGGTTAGATTTCAAGTATTAGATTGTAGCAAAATTTTGGACAAGATTTGAATACTAAGCCAAAGTTTTGATTAACAATAGTTTCGTTGAATAAATTAAAACTAGTGATATTCGGGTGAACAGACAAATATATTATTGTTCCTGTAGTTGGAATTTCTTTGTTACTTGGTCTTCTATGTAGCTGAAGGCGTAACGACCTCCATAATAGTGTTCTCTGACGTTGAAATTTGTTATATTCGTATGTTTAAATACATTTAAAAATTTTGTATAGGAAAAAAGGAAAATAACCATTTAAAATCAGTGATAACAATGTTCCACTGTGCTTGTCATCCCCCCATCCTGCACCCCTGCTTGAGAGCTCCCATTCAGCTCTGTAATTCCCAGTTATATGTTTAATGCAGTCACATCCTGGTCTCTAGGAGTAATATTGGGATCAATCCTAATTGGAGAAGAACCATCTCAATTTGGTCTACGTTCGTACAATTTTAAGAAATTGATTGTTAGAAGAATGAAAAATCTGAGATGTTCACAATTGGTGTAGGATTTAATATCCAGTTGTTTAAAATTGAAAAATGAAAAGCGACCAGAAATTAGAGAGATCATCTTCCGACATCCATGTTTCCATAATTACATAATGGTTCCAGATAAAGAATCCGGTTTCCGACTGTTCACAACTAGAAAAAGTATGGAAGGACCAAGAACTTTCGCTTTGGACAAACTTGAAAAATTTACCAACAGTTGCAGGAGTTAATCGTTCAAGAATAGGATATATCCCGAGCATTTAAGACAATGTCATTCAACCCTACGGGTATCTGCTCCAGAGTTTCTTCCTGCCATATTACGTTCACAGAACTTCAAACCACTATCTAAATCAGAAAAAGACCAACCATCGATACCAAAACGCCACGCTAAAGAGAAACCAAAGAATGATTGCTAATAAAATTGCTAATTATTCGTCTAATAAAATTTAAAAAGGAGGTCATAACTCCCCATAATGAAGAAGAACAAGAAGAAGAAGAAAAAGTCCTTGGATGGATCCATGTAAATGCTTTTCTTGTTTGTTTATTACAGAAAATTTGCTCTTTTTTATTCTTTAATTCTAAATTCTTGATCTGATCGACCACATCGTATTTCAAACAAACCTATATGCTACTCAGAAAATTGTTTCGTTAACCCCAATTACTGAGCCCCAAAGGACGACCTGAATTATTTCTATAGTGATGGATACGTTCCTTCTGAGGTAAAAGACGATATATTAAATTTTATGTTTAATGCAGTCACATCCTGGTCTCTAGGAAAAATATTGGGATCAATCCTAATTGGAGAAAAACCATCTCAATTTGGTCAACGTTCGTACAATGTTAAGAAGTTGATTGTTAGAAGAATGAAAAATCTGAGATGTTCACAATTGGTGTGGTATTTAATATCCAGTTGTTTGCAATTGAAAAGTGAAAAGCGACCAGAAATTAGAGAGATCATCTTCCGACATCCATGGTTCAATAATTACATAATGGTTCCAGAAAAAGAATCCAGTTTCCAACTGTTCACAGCTGGAAAAAGTATGGAAGGACCAAGAACTTTCGGTTTGGACAAACGTGAAAAATTTACAAACAGTTGCAGGAGTTAATCGTTCAAGACAAAGATATATCCCTAGCATTTAAGACAATGTCGTTCAACCCTACGGGGCTCTGCTCCAGAGTTTCTTCCTGCCATATTACGTTCACAGAACTTCCAACCACCAAATAAATCAGAAAAAGACCAGCCATCGAAAAAAAAACCTATATGCTACTCAGAAAATTGTTTCGTTAACCCCAATTACTGAGCCCCAAAGGACGACCTGAATTATTTCTATAGTGATGGATACGTTCCTTCTGAGGTAGAAGACGATATATTAAATTTAATGTTTAATGCAGTCACATCCTGTTCTCTAGGAAAAATATTGGGATCAATCCTAATTGGAGAAGAACTATCTCAATTTGGTCTACGTTCGTACAATGTTAAGAAGTTGATTGTTAGAAGAATGAAAAATCTGAGATGTTCACAATTGGTGTGGGATTTAATATCCAGTTGTTTACAATTGAAAAGTGAAAAGCGACCAGAAATTAGAGAGATCATCTTCCGACATCCATGTTTCCATAATTACATAATGGTTCCAGATAAAGAATCCGGTTTCCGACTGTTCACAACTAGAAAAAGTATGGAAGGACCAAGAACTTTTGGTTTGGACAAACTTGAAAAATTTACAAACAGTTGCAGGAGTTAATCGTTAAAGACAAAGATATATCCCTAGCATTTAAGACCATGTCGTTCAACCCTACGGGTCTCTGCTCCAGAGTTTCTTCCTGCCATATTACGTTCACAGAACTTCCAACCACCATATAAATCAGAAAAAGACCAGCCATCGATGCCGAAACGCCACGCTAAAGAGAAACCAAAGAATGATTGCTTAAAATTTAGCAATTGGTTCTCTTTTGGGAACTCCAGTTATAACTTTAATTACGGTAATCACAGCGTTATTCGTCTAATAAAATTTAAAAAGGAGGTCATAACTCCCCATAATGAAGAAGAAGAAGAACAAGAAGAAGAAGAAAAATTCCTTGGATTGATCCATGTAAATACTTTTCTTGTTTGTTTATTACAGAAAATTTGCTCTTTTTTATTCTTTAATTCTAAATTCTTGATCTGATTGACCACATCGTATTTCAAACAAACCTATATGCTACTCAGAAAATTGTTTCGTTAACCCCAATTACTCAGCCCTAAAGGACGACCTGAATTATTTCTATTGTGATGGATACGTTCCTTCTGAGGTAGAAGATGATATATTAAATTATATGTTTAATGCAGTCAAATCCTGGTCTCTAGGAGTAATATTCAAACTTATTGCAAAGGATTATACCAATGCAGACTAAAAAATAGCTTTCTCCTGGATTATAAACAAACCTGTGTGGCAAGTTTTATCTTTAATGAACTTAATTTACTATTATTCAGCGCTCGTCGCCTGACCTTCACGTGTACTTCGCGTGTGTTGGTTTAAATTATTTTTGAAGTGAATTTATAATGAGATGAGCGTTTCCGAGATTTTGTATTCACTGCTGTTGAACTTTGTTTTTGAAAATTTAAGTGGTGTTGATGAAGCCTTTATTTTACGGAAAGGAGTGGACTTTTTGAAAGATTTGGAAACTGTTAAGCCAGAGAAAGCAAAGCTATGGAGTTTTGTGAATGAAAATCATCCCCCTGTCAGAAGGGGCACTAATGCAATTCTCAGTCACCTGCAAGATATTATAGACTTTATGAAGAAATGTGATGCCGATGGAAAACAGCTCCCTTGTTTTGTCATCAAAAGGCCAACAGAAGTCCCTGTTATCTCTGCTACAGCGTTTACACACGTCACAGCCAAGCTAACGAGCCTTGAGCAAGCGATTTCTCTAGTTTCTGCCATGATTGATTCGTGCAATCTGAACTTTCCTCAAATACCTGTGATTAGCCAACCTGCTTCGTGTGATTCGCATACTACAATTTTGATCTCCGATCCCTCACCTGAGCATGGTAACCCGCTAAAGCGAAAATCAGTAATAGACTCAATTTCTGGTCATCAGCTGGTGTCCAGAGTGCAAGCGACTAAAAAGCGGTGGACGGTGAATATTGAGAAATCTGCAGCTGAAGATTTTTGCAAATCAGCAAAGGAAACTCTACCTGGTTCTAGTGTGAAAGTTTTATCTAAAAAAGATGCTGGTGTTATTCGAGAAGTCCCGTCTGATTTTGACCTTGAAATGCTACGGAACCAGTTTGGTTTAATCGGGTCTAGTCGGTTTGGAACAAGCAAATCGGTTAAGCTTGAATTAAGCGGTTAAGCGATTACTAAAAGATCATTTCTGCGAAACGGTGTGAAGACTGGGTATGAAAACTTCCGTGTTTATGAGTTCCAGCAATTGCCAAAGTGTTGCTTCAAGTGTCGTTCCCCTGGACACTTGGAAATTGCAAGTACTAGTAGCGCTCCTAAGTGCGCTCGTTGTGCTGGACCTCATCTACGAACAGTGATCGTTGTACGGAATCTCCAAAATGTGCCAATTATGGAGGATCTCATCCTTCTTATAGCCTACGATGCCCTGTGATTAAGAAGATCACTGATAAGGTCTATTCTCAGAAATGAATCCAGACATAAGTATAGTCTCATTTAATATTAATGGAACGAGAGGCAAAGACTTTTTTATTGATGATCTGTATGTTAATTACGACGTCGTTTGTCTCCAAGAACATTTACTGACTGCCTTTAGCGAAAATTTTCTGAGACAAAGCAGTGATCACGTTGTTTTTGTGCGGCCAGCTAAAATTACTCGTGGCCGCCCTTCTGGCGGCTTAGCATGTGTTTTTAAGAAAAATATTTCTGGTATGAGTCCTGTGCTTTTCCAATCAGATGACACTTTTCTTGCGGTGCGTCTTGGTAATGTTGTACTAATTAATGTGTATCTGCCATATAATGATCGTTCAATTCGTTCACTTCAGAATTTATCTTGTGCTTGTAATGGTCTTAAGACTTTAATTCAAAAAATATCGGATAACGGGTTGTATTTTGTTATTGCTGGTGATTTAAATACCGATCTGGTTTCTGATAATGTAAGGAATGGTCAGCTTTTTTATTCTCTCCCGGCACATAAAATTGTTCGGAAGTCCCATGATTATACGTATATTCACCATTCAGGTAGTAAATCAGACATTGATCACGTTATTTGTTCTGCAGCTCTTGTTTGCTCACCAGTTATGGATCATTTTGACGAGAATGATCTTGATCACCTTCCGCTGTCTTTTTATTTATCAAAGTCTGTTGTTTGTTCTGGGAGCATGTCTAAGAATCGTGGTGTACATTCTAAATGGTTTTATAAGCCTGATTGGAATCATGCGAATTTTTCTGTTTATCTTATAACTTTGGCTTCACTTCTAAGTACGATTTATGTTCCTTATCAGCTTTTGCAGTGTAGTCAGAATTTTATTTATGCTAAATATGAAATAGACCGATATTATCATTCTATCCTCTCTGCTATGAAAGAAGCTGAAAATATTTCTGTCCCAGTAAAGTTAATCCAAAAAAATACTCAAAAGCCTCTTTGGTCACTTGACCCTAACCTTAAGGCCTGTAAAAATAAAGCTAAATTTTGGCTAAAAATTTGGACAGATTTTGGTCGGCCTAGGTCCGTTAATGTATTTCTTGTTAAACAGAAAACTAAATTAGAATTTAAGAAGTATCTAAAAAGTGTCCGATACCGAGGGCTTGATTTTCCATCTTCGCCTATTGATTGGAGGAATGTAATTAATTCAAGTAAAACAGAAGATTCTGATGTAAGTAGTATTGATATTCCACCAAGTTCTTGGCATGCATATTATTCGAAGATTTTCTCTGTTTTGAATTATTCTGTTCATAGAAAGTTTTGTGAAACGTTTGTTAAAATTGTCCCTAGATTTCTAAGTCAGCGCTTTGTTTTGCCTATATCGCGTTGTGAAGTTTTGAATGCTTTGAATCATCTTAAGTCGAAATCTATTGATGCTGATGGTATCTCTAAAATGCATCTAACTCCCCAATGTGCTGAACTTGTGTCACATCTTGCGCATTTGTTTCAAATGTACTTGGCATCGTCTGTCGTCCCGAAAAGCTTTTTGTGTGGCAGCGTGACTTCAATTTTAAAAAGAGCTAAACCGCCAACAGATTGCTCTTCTTGCGGTCCAGTTTCTGTTTCTTGCAATATTAGCAAGGTCTTCGAGTATATTCTTTTACCTAGCTTAACTCGAAATATTTCTTTCTTTGGTGAAAATCAACTTGGTTTCAGACCTGGTGTGGGGTGCCAACATGCTCACCGTGTCCTTTCTTCTATTCTACTTTCTAATTCTTCTAAGGGTAAAGGCGTATATCTATGTACACTTGATCTTTCAAAGGCTTATCATTCTGTTGTTCATAACCAGCTTTTCTTTTCTTTGGCTTCTTCTGGTGTTAATTTTTCGGTTATTTACCTTCTACGGTTTTGGTATTCTAATTCTTACCTTGGCCTGAAATCTTCTCCAGAAACAACTATTAAAGTGCTTCGTGGTGTTAGGCAGGGAGGTGTTTTATCCCCAACCCTGTTCAAAATTTGTATTTCTTCTGTTCTGGAAAAGATCTCAGGCACTTATTTTTCTGGTTCTACTGATATTTCTTACATTGCCTATGCTGATGACATTCTGCTGATTAGTCGTACTAAGTTTGCTCTTTCTGCGATGGTTTCCTTCGTTTATCAGTCTTTCCTAAATATTGGTCTATCCCTGAATCTTGACAAGTGTGAATTCTTAACTTATAATCTGCCTTCGTCTGCTCCTCTGGTATGTAATGAATTTTCTGTACTTTCTGTCTCTTCCTTTCGGTGGCTTGATATTACTGTTTCTAATTCTCTAGCTCTCTTTCGTAAAAAGATTGTTGCTGATTCAGTAAGAAAAATTCAGTTCAATTATTCAAAATTGTAGCAAACCGTGGTAAATATAACAGGAGAGCTCTTGGGCGCTTATTCTCGACTTTTTCTGATCATTCTGTACTTTATTTTTCGGGTTTCATTCTGTTCTTAAGCAAAAGAATTTGAAAAAGATTAAAGTTACTTACTTCAAATTTTGCAAATTTCTTCTTTTTCTGCCACCATGGACTAGAAATAGGTATCTAGTAGAAAATTATATGTTACGGATGTAACTCAAAAGCTCGGTGACCTACACACAAAGCTTTCTACAGATACATTTTGTAAATTTGGCCCTGACCACGGTCTTTTACAGTTCTTTTCGTAGTTTAATCTAATTGCTAGTGTTTGTTGAGTTTTTTTTTGTTTTTCTTTTTTATTATTATGTACTCCACTTGTACTAGTTTTTGTTAGTTGTGGGTAAATATTGATTGATTGATTGAATCATGGGATCAATCCTAATTGAAGAAGAACCATCTCAATTTGGTCTACGTTCGTATAATGTTAAGAAGTCGATTGTTAGAAGAATGAAAAATCTTAGATGTTCACAATTGGTGTGGGATTTAATATCCAATTGTTTGAAATTGAAAAGTGAAAAGTGACCAGAAATTAGAGAGATCATCTTCCGACATCCATGGTTCACAACTGGAAAAAGTATGGAAAGACCAAGAACTTTCGGTTTGGACAAATTTGAAAAATTTACAAACAGTTACAGGAGTTAAGCGTTCAAGACAAAGATATATCCCTAGCATTTAAGACAATGTCGTTCAACTCTAGAAAAATTGAAAGCATACAAAAGCGACAATTGCATGAGAAACAGAAATGGAATCGTATCAAGTCTACAAAAGTGACCTGAATTATTTCTATAGTGATGGATCTAAAAGAAGAAGACATAGATGAAGTTGTAATCAAGAATCAGTTACTCATCCTTGGATGGATCCATGTAAATACTTTTCTTGTTTGTTTATTACAGAAAATTTGCTCTTTTTTATTCTTTAATTCTAAATTCTTGATCTGATTGACCACATCGTATTTCAAACAAACCTATATGCTACTCAGAAAATTTTTTCGTTAACCCCAATTGCTGAGCCCCAATGGACGACCTGAATTATTTCAATGGACGACCTGAATAATTGGGACAAGCGATTTGTGTCAGAGTCTAGAAGAAGAGGGAATACCTAAAGTTGTGAATACAAATCAATTACTTATCCTTGGATGGATCCATGTAGTGCTTTTCTTGTTTGTTTATTACCGAAAATTTGCTCTTTTTTATTCTTTAATTCTAAATTCTTGATCTGATTGACCATATCGTATTTCAAACAAACCTATATACTACTCAGAAAATTTTTTCGTTAACCCCAATTGCCTATCCCCAATGGACGACCTGAATTATTTCAATTGACGACCTAAATAATTGGGACAAGCGACTTGTGTGAGAGTCTAGAAGAAAACGGAATAGCTAAAGTTGTGAATACAAATCAATTACTTATCCTTGGATGGATCCATGTAAGTGCTTTTCCTGTTTGTTTATTACAGAAAATTTGCTCTTTTTTATTCTTTAATTCTAGATTCTTGATCTGATTGATCACATCGTACTTCAAACAAACCTATATACCACTCAGAAAATTTTTTCGTTAACCCCAATTGCTGAGCCCCAATGGACGACCTAAATAATTGGGACAAGCGATTTGTGTCAGAGTCTAGAAGAAGAGGGAATAGCTAAAGTTGTGAATACAAATCAATTACTTATCCTTGGATAGATCCATGTAAGTACTTTTCCTGTTTGTTTATTACAGAAAATTTGCTCTTTTTTATTCTTTAATTCTAGATTCTTGATCTGATTGATCACATCGTACTTCAAACAAACCTATATACCACTCAGAAAATTTTTTCGTTAACCCCAATTGCTAAGACCCAATGGACGACCTGAATAATTGGGACAAGCGATTTGTGTGAGAGTCTAAAAGAAGAGGGAATAGCTAAAGTTGTGAATACAAATCAATTACTTATCCTTGGATGGATCCATGTAAGTGCTTTTCTTGTTTGTTTATTACAGAAAATTTGCTCTTATTTATTCTTTAATTGTAAATTCTTGATCTGATTGACCTGATCGTATTTCAAACAAACCTATATACTACTCAGAAAATTTTTTCGTTAACCCCAATTGCTGAGCCCCAATGGACGACCTGAATTATTTCAATGGATGACCTGAATTATTTCTACAGTGCTGGATACGTTCCTTCTGAGGTAGAAGACAATATATTAAATTATATGTTTAATGCAGTCACATCCTGGTCTCTAGGAGTAATATTGGGATCAGTCCTAATTGGAGAAAAACCATCTCAATTTGGTCTACGTTCGTACAATGTCAAGAAGTTGATTGTTAGAAGAATGAAAAATCTGAGATGTTCACAATTGGTGTGGGATTTAATATTCAGTTGTTTGCAAATGAAAAGTGAAAAGCGACCAGAAATTAGAGAGATCATCTTCGGACATCCATGGTTCCATAATTACATAATGGTTTCAGAAAAAGAATCCGGTTTCCGACTGTTCACAACTGGAAAAAGTATGGAAGGAGCAAGAACTTTCGGTTTGGACAAATTTGAAAAATTTACAAACAGTTGCAGGAGTTTTACTTTACTTCGCTTTACTTTACTTTTAATTTTTACTTCGTCACTTTTATCCATGCTCTAAAAGATTCTATTTTCCGCGGTTGGGGGGTGGGGTATTCTCCTTGGGGGAGGGGGGTATTTTCTGTGGGGGGGGACATTTTCCGCAGGGGTATTAGGATATACTAAATAAAAAAGCTACAATTCAAAGTTAATTTTGGTTTGGTCACTTTTATCCATGCACTACAAGAGTCTATTTTCCGCAAGGGAAGGGGTTATTTTCCACAGGGGAGGGGGGAAATTTCTGTGGGGGGGGAGTGGTATTTTCAGTCGGTTTTAAGACAAATATATGTTAACGGATACAGTTGAAGGTGAAGGGGCCCAAGGAAAGGATTTTGTTGCAAAAAGACTACGCAACTATAAGAAAGTAGCTGCAAAATTGATAAATCCCCTTACCTCAGAAAGCTAAAGAAGGGCGAATTTGTGCCCGATGAAATTTATTTCTTAAACAATGTCAGGGGTATCAACGGATGTCTGAAAATGCTTGACTATTATGGCGAGAAAGAGGGATGTTGGATAGTAACGGAATAAGACGAGACATCAATGACGCTGCGTGAATGTATTGAAGAATATGGAGGTCAAGATGAATCCAAAGTTGCCTAAGTTTTCTCATAATTAGTCAGTACATTCTTGAATATTGAAGATATTAGCATTGCCTACAAAGATTTGAAATGCGATAATATACTTGTGGATGAATCCTACACTGTAAAAATTATTAATTTTGTTTCTACCGAGGAATTGGACGACCTGAATTATTTCTATAGTGATGGATACGTTCCTTCTGAGGTAGAAGACGATATATTAAATTATATGTTTAATGCAGTCACATCCTGGTCTCTAGGAGTAATATTGGGATCAATCCTAATTGGAGAAGAACCATCTCAATTTGGCCTACGTTTGTACAATGTTAAGAAGTTGATTGTTAGAAGAATGAAAAATCGGCGATATTCACAATTGGTGTGAGATTTAATATCCAGTTGTTTGCAATTGAAAAGTGAAAAGCGACCAGGCATTAGAGAGATCATCTACGGACATCCATGGTTCCATAATTACATAATGGTTCCAGAAAAAGAATCCGGTTTCCGACTTTTCACAACTGGAAAAAGTATGGAAGGACCAAGAACTTTCGGTTTTGAGAAATTTGAAATATTTACAAACAGTTGAAGGAGTTAAACGTTCAAGACAAAGATATATCCCTAGCATTTAAGACAATGTCGTTCAACTCTAGAAAGATTGAAAGCATACCAAAGCGACAATTGTATGAGAAACAGAAATGGAATCGTATCAAGTCTACAAAATCGGCCTGAATTGTTTGTATAGTGATGGATCTAAAAGAAGAAGACATAGATGAAGTTGTAACCAAGAATCAGTTACTCATCCTTGGATGGATCCATGTAAATGCTTTTCTTGTTTGTTTATTACAGAAAATTTGCTCTTTTTTATTCTTTAATTCTAAATTCTTGATCTGATTGACCACATCGTATTTCAAACAAAACTATATGCTACTCAGAATTCGTTAACTCCAATTACTCAGCCGCAATGGACGACCTGAAATATTTCCATAGTGATGGATACGTTCCTTCTGAGGTAGAAGACGATACATTAAATTATATGTTTAATGCAGTCACATCCTGGTCTCTAGGAGTAATATTGGGATCAATCCTAATTGGAGAAGAACCATCTCAATTTGGTCTACGTTTGTACAATGTTAAGAAGTTGATTGTTAGAAGAATGAAAAATCGGAGATGTTCACAGTTGGTGTGGGATTTAATATCCAGTAATTACATAATGATTCCAGAAAAAGAATCTCGTTTCCGACTGTTCACAACTGGAAAAACTATAGAAGTACCAAGAACTTTCGGTTTGGACAAACGTGAAAAATTTACAAACAGTTGCAGGAGTTAATCGTTCAAGACAAAGATATATCCCTAGCATTTAAGACAATGTCGTTCAACCCTACGGGGCTCTGCTCCAGAGTTTCTTCCTGCCATATTACGTTCACAGAACTTCCAACCACCATATAAATCAGAAAAAGACCAGCATCGATGCCAAAACGCCACGCTATAGAAAAACCAAAGAATGATTGCTTCAAATTTAGCAATTGGTTCTCTTTTGGGAACTCCAGTTATAACTTCAATTACGGTGATCACAGCGTTATTCGTCTAATAAAATTAAAAAAGGAAGTCACAACTCCCAATAATGAAGAAGAAGAAGAACAAGAAGAAGAAGAAAAAGTCCTTGGATGGATCCATGTAAATTCTTTTCTTGTTTGTTTATTACAGAAAATTTGCTCTTTTTTATTCTTTAATTCTAAATTCTTGATCTGATTGACCACATCGTATTTCAAACAAACCTTTATGCTACTCAGAAAATTGTTTCGTTAACCCCAATTACTGAGCCCTAAAGGACGACCTGAATTATTTCTATAGTGATGGATACGTTCCTTCTGAGGTAGAAGACGATATATTAAATTATATGTTTAATGTAGTCAAATCCTGGTCTCTTGTAGTAATATTGGGATCAATCCTAATTGGAGAAGAACCATCTCAATTCGGTCTACTTTCGTATAATGTTAAGAAATCGATTGTTAGGAGAATGAAAAATCTGAGATGTTCACAATTGGTGTGGGATTTAATATCCAATTTTTTACAATTGAAAAGTGAAAAGTGACCAGAAATTAGAGAGATTATCTTCCGACATCCAAAGTTCACAACTGGAAAAAGTATGGAAAGACCAAGAACTTTCGGCTTGGACAAATTTGAAAAATTTACAAACAGTTGCAGGAGTTTTACTTTACTTCGCTTTACTTTACTTTTAATTTTTACTTCGTCACTTTTATCCATGCCCTAAAAGATTCTATTTTCTGCGGGTGGGGGGGGGTTATTCTCTTTGGGGGAGGTGGGGTATTTTCTGTGGGGGGGGGGACATTTTCCGCAGAGGTATTAGGATATACTAAATAAAAAAGCTACAATTCAAAGTTAATTTTGGTTTGGTCACTTTTATCCATGCCCTACAAGAGTCTATTTTCCGCGAGGGGAGGGTTTATTTTCCACAGGGGAGGGGGGAATTTTCTGTGGGGGGGATGGTACTTTGAGCCAGTTTTAAGACAAATATATTTTAACGGATACAGTTGAAGGTGAAGGGGCCCAAGGAAAGGATTTTGTTGCAAAAAGACTACGCAACTATAAGAAAGTAGTTGCAAAATTGATAGATCCCCTTACCTCAGAAAGCTAAAGAAGGGCGAATTTGTGCCCGATGAAATTTATTTCTTAGACAATGTCAGGGATATCAACGGATGTCTGAAAATGCTTGACTATTATGGCGAGAAAGAGGGATGTTGGATAGTAACGGAATAAGATGAGACATCAATGACGCTGCGTGAATGTATTGAAGAATATGGAGGTCAGGATGAATCCAAAGTTGCCTAAGTTTTCTCATAATTAGTCAGTATATTCTTGAATATGGAAGATGTTAGCATTGCCTACAAAGATTTGAAATGCGATAATATACTTGTGGATGAAGGACCAAGAACTTTCGGTTTTGAGAAATTTGAAATATTTACAAACAGTTGAAGGAGATAAACGTTCAAGACAAAGATACATCCCTAGCATTTAAGACAATGTCGTTCAACTCTAGAAAAATTGAAAGCATACCAAAGCGACAATTGCATGAGAAACAGAAATGGAATCGTATCAAGTCTACAAAATTGACCTGAATAATTTTTATAGTGATGGATCTAAAAGAAGAAGACATAGATGAAGTTGTAACCAAGAATCAGTTACTCATCCTTGGATGGATCCATGTAAATGCTTTTCTTGTTTGTTTATTACAGAAATTTGCTCTTTTTTATTCTTTAATTCTAAATTCTTGATCTGATTGACCACATCGTATTTCAAACAAACCTATATGCTACTCAGAAAATAGTTTCGTTAACCCCAATTACTCAGCCGCAATGGACGACCTGAATTATTTCCATAGTGATGGATTTGTTCCTTCTGAGGTAGAAAACGATATATTAAATTATATGTGAAATGCAGTCACATCCTGGTCTCTAGGAGTAATATTGGGATCAATCCTAACTGGAGAAGAACCATCTCAATTTGGTCTACGTTCGTACAATGTTAAGAAGTTGATTGTTAGAAGAATGAAAAATCTGAGATGTTCATAATTGATGTGTGATTTAATATCCAGTAATTACATAATGATTCCAGAAAAAGAATCTGGTTTCCGACTGTTCACAACTGGAAAAACTATGGAAGTACCAAGAACTTTCGGTTTGGACAAACGTGAAAAATTTACAAACAGTTGCAGGAGTTAATCGTTCAAGACAAAGATATATCCCTAGCATTTAAGACAATGTCGTTCAACCCTACGGGGCTCTGCTCCAGAGTTTCTTCCTGCCATATTACGTTCACAGAACTTCCAACCACCATATAAATCAGAAAAAGACCAGCATCGATGCCGAAACACCACGCTAAAGAGAAACCAAAGAATGATTGCTTCAAATTTACCAATTGGTTCTGTTTTGGGAACTCCAGTTATAACTTCAATTACGGTGATCACAGCGTTATTCGTCTAATAAAATTTAAAAAGGAGGTCATAACTCCCCATAATGAAAAAGAAGAAGAACAAGAAGAAGAAGAAAAAGTCCTTGGATGGATCCATGTAAATGCTTTTCTTGTTTGTTTATTACAGAAAATTTGCTCTTTTTTATTCTTTAATTCTAAATTCTTGATCTGATTGACCACATCGTATTTCAAACAAACCTATATGCTACTCAGAAAATTGCTTCGTTAACCCCAATTACTCAGCCCCAATGGACGACCTGAATTATTTCTATAGTGATGGATACGTTCCTTCTGAGGTAGAAGACGATATATTAAATTATATGTTTAATGCAGTCAAATCCTGGTCTCTAAGAGTAATATTGGGATCAATCCTAATTGGAGAAGAACCATCTCAATTTGGTCTACGTTCGTATAATGTTAAGATGTTTATTGTTAGAAGAATGAAAAATCTTAGATGTTCACAATTGGTGTGGGATTTAATATCCAGTTGTTTGCAATTGAAAAGTGAAAAGTGACCAGAAATTAGAGAGATCATCTTCCGACATCCATGGTTCACAACTGGAAAAAGTATGGAAAGACCAAGAACTTTCAGCTTGGACAAATTCAAAAAATTTACAAACAGTTACAGGAGTTAAGTGTTCAAGACAAAGATATATCCCTAGCACTTAAGACTACGTCGTTCAACTCTAGAAAAATTGAAAGCATACCAAAGATACAATTGTATGAGAAACAGAAATGGAATCGTATCAAGTCTACAAAAGCGACCTGAATTATTTCTATAGTGATGGATCTAAAAGAAGAAGACATAGATGAAGTTGTAATCAAGAATCAGTTACTCATCCTTGGATGGATCCATGTAAATGCTTTTCTTGTTTGTTTATTACAGAAATTTGATCTTTTTTATTCTTTAATTCTAAATTCTTGATCTGATCGACCAAATCGTATTTCAAACAAACCTATATGCTACTCAGAAAATTGTTTCGTTAACCCTAATTACTGAGCCCCAAAGGACGACCTGAATTATTTCTATAGTGATGGATACGTTCCTTCTGAGGTAGAAGACGATATATTAAATTATATGTTTAATGCAGTCACATCCTGGTCTCTAGGAGTAATATTGGGATCAATCCTAATTGGAGAAGAACCATCTCAATTTGGTCTACGTTCGTACAATGTTAAGAAGTCGATTGTTAGAAGAATGAAAAATATGATATGTTCACAATTGGTGTGGGATTTAATATCCAGTTGTTTGCAATTGAAAAGTGAAAAGCGACCAGAAATTAGAGAGATCATCTTCGGACATCCATTGTTCCATAATTACATAATGGTTCCAGAAAAAGAATCCGGTTTCCGACTGTTCACAACTGGAAAAAGTATGAAAGGACCAAGAACTTTCGGTTTGGACAAATTTGAAAAATTTACAAACAGTTGCAGGAGTTAAGCGTTCAAGACAAAGATATATCCCTAGCATTTAAGACAATGTCGTTTAACTCTAGAAAAATTTAAAGCATAACAAAGCGACAATTGTATGAGAAAAAGAAATGGAATCGTATCAAGTCTACAAAACAAGTAGATCGGACAAATCACCTATGCACATATTGGACCACTATTTAAACCACATCAGTTCAGGAATTCAATTCAAGAGGGCTAAATATTTGTATTCTACGACTCATGTTATGTTTGATATATTTTGTTTTGTAAAAATTAAGTTATATACTAAATAAAATTTATATGTATTTATTAATACTAGACATACCTCTTATATCTAATGTAGGTTACGCAAATTCAGGGCCACGCTTTTGTTAAGTTTATCAAATTTTACAGAAAAAAATGGGATAATATTTTCTCAAATGTACGAGATTATTTACAAAAATAAATATGCTATTGTTTTTGCACTAAAATCGTGTACCTTATATACCTACTGTCCGATAGTACGTTGCTTCTAGAACCTTCTGAGCTTCCAGTTTTTGGGATTTCTCCTTATTTTAGAGGAAAATTACCTCTTCTAGGGACACTCATTTTGAGTGTAAGGACTCATGGGAGGGGTAAAATTACGGTTTTTAGGTACATTCAGAAATTATTCCCATGATGTTTCCAAGTGACCCCTAAGGAATTTTTTGAAAGTTTGGTAAGCAATTTATGCCAAAAATGCTTCCAGAACTTGCTGAAGATTTAAAAACTGTGCCACATAAACGAAAAACAATTCACTGCCATTTTTTAGATGAAAGACCCTATCAACAAAATCTACGAAATTAAATAAATCGATAAACTTGTTTTCTGTCATGTTTTTTTATTTTAAAACTTAGCCCTCAAAAGTAAAACTAAAGTTGTTGAACGGAGTATGAGGTTTCAGTTCGTCGTTCTAAGAACGACGTTACCACAAACAAGAGGTATGTAATACAGACGTCCAACTCACATGATTTTATGGTACCAACAATTTTAGTGCTTGTGCTCGTCTGTCCTCAGTTTCGTCCTAAAAACGTTTAACAAAGGTTGTCTAGTCAAATCAAGATTATTCAAATGTTTGATTATTCTACTGAAGAAGTTCAAATAAATAATTTTAAATGTGAAAGCTTTTGTATAGTCTCTTGTTAAGTTAACACTAGCATATAGCCAAATAAGAAGAACACAATATTTAATTTTGTCTTCAATTGTTTCATACTATTAGCTAGTAGGTCTATACTGGCCTATAGGTTGCTATAATTACATCTTTCTCATTCCCTTTCAATAACTAAGGGTATAACTTAGCCAGTCCTAGGCTACTCATCATTTTTTTGGCTTTATTGGTTAGCCTATTATGAGACAACTGTTGATAAAGACAAAGCAAAGAATAAGGGCAATCCTTCAAAACTAGCAAACTTACATATTGGCCTATAAGCTATATTTAGCCCATTCAGCAAAATGGAGATCTTAAAATGGAGCTAGAACTTTCAATTTTTAATCAGGTGAGTTTCATGCCAACTTTAAAAGACCACCAATTCCATTGAAACATTATATGTCTCTTGGGTAAATCTTACAACACTTGACATCGGGCTCTGGGGGGCATTAGAACATCCGATTTTCAATCAAACAAGCTTTCTTTGAAGTTTATACAACCAGCCCTTTCATGAAAACCTTATATGTTCCGAAAGCATAAAATAAAACGCTTCCCTAGGTTCTGTAAGCCTTGGAGTTTTATTTATATGATCTTTGGTCTATTCTGAACCCCGATGCATAACTTAAAACACTTTTCCCGGGTTCTGGGGGTTGTGTAAACCCCCATAGTTTTTAAAATATGATGTTTAGTCTATTTTGAACGAAATGGCTACCTCAAAAGTTCGATTGGATGTATTTCGGTAAAAGAGGGTGGGAGGGGGCTAGTTGCCTTCCGATCACTTTGACTCTTAAAAAGGAAACTAGAACTTAAAATTTTTAATCATTTAAGCCTCTCCCCATTTTACAAAAACCACTTCTTCCATAAAAAAAAAACTTATATAACCCTAGGTTTTGTACTTACAAAAATCTCCCCCAGGCTCTAGGGATTTGTGTTGCCCCCAAGTTTTGTTATCTGATCAGAATCGGATGCATTTTGGAACAAAGGGTGTGGGGGATCTACTTGCCCTTTGATCGCTTTTGACTCTTAAAAAAGACTCTAGAACTTCCGATTTACAATCAAATGAGCCGTTTCCGACGGTTAGCGACCACTCCTTCCATTTGAAGTACCTCTGGAAAAAAATAATATATAAATAATAAAACATTGGAGCCTTATGGCCAATACTATGGGCAACGCTAAAGCGTTGCCTCTGATGGAAACACTATAGCCGTTGAGCTTTTATCTGCAAAGAAATTAAGAAGCATTGTTAAAATTAGTTTTTCTAAGCAAGAAATAAATATTTACTTTAATACCTTAAATCATGTAAAGATATATATGAAAAATTTGGCATGTTTTATAGTAGTACTTTCTGATTGATTTGCAAAGAATATAACAACCTACAATGGTGGCAATACACACAGCACTTTGTTGCCTTGTTTTACAGTCCTTGTCTTTGTTGCTTGGATACAGCCTACTTTCAGCTCCTGCAGATAAATTTAAAAATAAATGGAACAATTTAAAAAAGAATGCGAAAGCATTCTTGAACAAAACCAAAAAAACAGGGGCTGCTCCTATGAACAAACCACAGTTTTATGATGAAGCTGTGGGGGTTATATGCAATGACCCATCCTTATTCTGAATAACATCATTGATACTGCTATAAACAAAAGTATTGAAAGAGAAAGCGAAACGCTCTACGAGAAGTAGTTGATGTCCTTCCAACTGACGAGTCAGCTGATACCAATAAATCAGCTTTTGTCCTAACTAACATTCCTAGCACATCTAGTAGTCCCTTAACACCTCCATCAGAAGAAAGTCGTCGCAAATAAACCATGGCGGAAACGTTAAAACGCCTAGATGAAATAAAAGAGATTGGAGAACAAAAATAAAAACCGATAGTGCGTTCCACTTGATCTTACAAGATCAATTGAAAAGTACTCTATTATTCGGCAGGCTCAACAAAAAGAAGCATCAGACCGATTCCTTTCTCTACTAGAATTACTTCTGTACCATGTGCGGGAAAGAGGAAGATTTGGTTCCTTTTGTGGGGAACTGTAGTGAATTAAAATATTTAAGGAAAGAATTGTTTGGGGTTGAGGCTTGGAAGAGAGATGAGATAATACATTTATTAGCAAGGAAAGATATGGGAGGTATAAAGAAATTCGGAAGGTTCCTGACGATAGGTATAGAACATAGAGAAAGATTTTTTTTTAAGATTAGGGATTAGAGTGATATTTCACTAGCTTAGATTATAGTTGTGTGTCAATTTATGCTTGTATGAAAGTGTCTTTGTTTTTGTGACCACGGCCCTTTGGGCTTTTGTGTCAATAAATTCTATTCTATTCTATGCAATATTGATATTGCATAATGCAATAACTGGAGTTCCCAAAAGAAAACCAATTGCTAAATTTTAAGCAATCATTCTTTGATTTCTCTTTAGTGTGGCATTTCGGCATCGATGGTTGGTCTTTTTCTGATTTATATGGTGGTTGGAAGTTCTGCGAACGTAATATGACAGGAAGAAACTCTGGAGCAGAGACCCTTAGGGTTGAACGACATTGTCTTAAATGCTAGGGATATATCTTTGTCTTGAACGATTAACTCCTGCAACTGTTTGTAAATTTTTCAAGTTTTTCCAAACCGAAAGTTCTTGCTCCTTCCATACTTTTTCCAGTTGTGAACAGTCGGAAACCAGATTCTTTTTCTGGAACCATTATGTAATTATGGAACCATGGATGTCGGAAGATGATCTCAGTAATTTCTGGTCGCTTTTCACTTTTAAATTGCAAACAACTGGATATTAAATCCCACACCAATTGTGAACAACTCAGACTTTTCATTATTCTAATAATCAACTTCTTAACATTGTACGAACGTAGCCTTAATTGAGATGGTTCTTCTCCAGTTAGGATTGATCTCAGTATTTTCCCTAGAGACCAGGATGTGACTGCATTAAACATATAATTAAATATATCGTCTTCTACCTCAGAAGGAAAGTATCCATCACTATAGAAATAATTCATATAATCCATTGGGACTGAGCAATTGGGGTTAACAAAACAATTTTCTGAGTAGTCTATAGTTTTGTTTGAAATACAATGTGGTCGATTAGATCAAGAATTTAGAATTAAAGAATAAAAAAGATCAAATTTTCTGTAATAAACAAACAAGAAAAGTATTTACATCGATCCATCCAAGAACTTTTTCTTCTTCTTGTTCTTCTTCATTATAGGGAGTTATGACCTCCTTTTTAAATTTTATTAGACAAATAACGCTGTGATCACCGTAATTGAAGTTATAACTGGAGTTCCCAAAAGAAAACCAATTGCTAAATTTTAAGCAATCATTCTTTGATTTCTCTTTAGTGTGGCATTTCGGCATCGATGGTTGGTCTTTTTCTGATTTATATGGTGGTTGGAAGTTCTGCGAACGTAATATGACAGGAAGAAACTCTGGAGCAGAGACCCTTAGGGTTGAACGACATTGTCTTAAATGCTAGGGATATATCTTTGTCTTGAACGATTAACTCCTGCAACTGTTTGTAAATTTTTCAAGTTTTTCCAAACCGAAAGTTCTTGCTCCTTCCATACTTTTTCCAGTTGTGAACAGTCGGAAACCAGATTCTTTTTCTGGAACCATTATGTAATTATGGAGAAACGGATGTCCGAAGATAATCTCACTATTTTCTGGTCACTTTTCACTTTTGATTTGCAAAAAATTGACTACTAAATACCACATCAAATGTGAACAAATACTACTTGTAATTATCCTAAAAATCGACATCTTGAAAATGTAAAAAAGTTGATCGAATTGAGATAGTTCTTCTTCATTTAGGATTGATCCCAATATTACTCTTAGAGACCAGGATTTGACTGCATTACACATATAACTGGGAATTACAGAGTTGAATGGGAGCTCTGAAGCAGGGGTGCAGGATGGAGGAATGACAAACACAGTGGAACTTTGTTTTCTCTGATTTTAAATGGTTATTTTCCTTTTTTTTCCTATACAAAATGTTTAAATGTATTTAAACATACGAATATAACAAATTTCAACGTCAGAGAACACTATTATGGAGGTCGTTACGCCTTCAGCTACATAGAAGACTCAAGTAACAATGAAATTCCAACTACAGGAACAATAATATATTTGTCTGTTCACCCGAGTATCACTAGTTTAAATTTATTCAACGAAACTATTGTTAATCAAAACTTTGACTTAGTATTCTAATCTTGTCCAAAATTTTGCTTACAATCTAATACTTGAAATCTCTAACTGAAAATTGAAAAATTGGAAGCTACTGAACAATTTATCGTCCATTTATTCATGTGTCAAATTGGATGCTAGCCCACACCGTGTCTTGGTTAAGCCTGGGCATGAATTAAAAAAAAATCGAAAATTAAATTTAAAAAACACTATTTTCAACTATGACTGGGAGGGGATTTTTTACAGGGAATATTCTCAATTGGGTTGGAAAATTTTCCAGGAGAAAACCCCTAAACCTATAGATAATAGCCTGAGCAATTTAAGTATTTCTGAAGGAAATATTGTCTTTGGACTCATCAAATTATTAATGTCTAAACTTTTATAAACGAAAAACGCAATAAATCTAATGAGCTAGCTTTGCTTACTTTTTGTATATTGACGAAGTAATATAGACGAAACTGTAGCATTTCCATAAAAATTTGGAATAACATTCTGAGCATGTGGATTAAAACCACAATTGAAAAATTAAAATGACAAAAAAAGAAATTAATGCCGTTTTTGACACATTTTCTTGACTGATTTATGAATACCTAAATTGTTGGGCGTGTAATATGAACTTAAGCTTGAAACATTACTAACTTACAATAATAAGTCTTCTCATGTTAAAAATAACCTTATTAGCAGTCATTTTAAAATTACTGGGAATTACAAAGTTGAATGGGAGCTCTTAAGCAGGGATGTAGCTCCAACATTTTTATTAGGGGGGGGGGAGGGACAAGAGGGATCTCCATCCAAAAAGTCAATGGCATGGGCTATATAATAATTTTTTCGCCAAATCATTGCCCCCTAAAACAACACCACTGCTTTCAAGATTGTTCTTAGAAATAGAATTAATTATGAATACCGTAAACTGAGTAGACTTTGTACCACTTTTTTAGGTTTTTAGCTCACAAATTCTCTAATTTTGTACAGAAACAGCTAAAAATTTCCGGAAAGGTACAACTAAGTCTCTAGAAAACATGAAGTAATGAAAAAAAGATTTTGATTTTTTTCCTATTTTTTTTTTCAATTGTTAATGGTCCAATCTCATCCCACCGGTTGGGGTGACATTGCACCAGCGTATCTTGCTAATGAGAAATCAAAGACGTGTGTAAACAGGGTTTACTTTGGTCCACAAACTTTATTTTTAAAAAATTAGCATAAATTTGGCATTGATTCAGGAACTTTGGGATTAAAATAGCTTCTCATCTTCACATATAAAAACGCAAACTAAGCTAAATATAATTTGACTGAAGAACAGAAACAATCTCAGAAGTCCACAAATATAAATCTGGTTAGCCTAGTTGAAGACACACCAGGAGCTGGCTCTGGCTCTTTGAGTATTTTCAGAATGTCGGTCACCGGCTAGTCTTCAATATCATCACGGTCAGGCCATTTCCAAATATTGGGTCTGACCATTTGCTTTGACTTGATTTCGAAAGTTCTGTTCTTTTCTTTGATGATCATGCTAGGGAATATCTACCCTTCGTAGACAAACTGAACATAATTTCCAACTTTCAGTTCCAGATTCTGGTTCAGACCATTAGTTGTATCACTGGTGCTTTTCCGCTTTTTTGCACAACTTTCCTTGCCCTGTTTTGCTAATATTCTGAGAAGCTCTTCTTCATCAGAGCTATCACCAGACTGTTCATTGGACATCCCGCCTGTACCGGTAGTATATTCAACCGAATAGCTTGTTCCAGCAGGGATGTTTACCTCTTTTCGTTTCGTAGTCTTTGCTGACTCATTTCCCTGCCCTAGCTCCTTCAGGTAGCCTATCACAGTATCGTTCAACACTCGAGTCGCGTTGGTTGTATCTGCATTAAAGCATGAAGGAAGGCGCTGAAGAACTTCGTTTCTGTTCAGAGGATATAATCCATACTTTTTAAAACCACTTTTCATATTTTCTGTTCCATTTCCTTCTTCGAGACACTGTAGCACTTCTTTCAAAAATTTCGGAAAATCAGCCTTCAGTATGCCAACTGACGATCCATTCTTTTTGGTTTTTACCTCAGAAGTATTTGCCGCCTTATTTTCATTGGTCGAAAATATGCGACATCTAAGGGTTGTGTCAAATGTGTTGAATTAGGTGGGAGTTAGATAAATGCGATGTTGTTCTCTTTGCAAGCCTTGAGAACATCGACGCTGATGTGGGATGAAAGGTTGTCAGAGATGACAACTTTTCTGCCTGGCTTTTTCTTTAAGGCTGGCATGAGCAACCAAAGAAAGTAGTCTTTGAAGCAAGTCAGGTCGATCCAACCAGACTTGGTGCGATTATATCGAGATCCAGCTGGTCCCCTTTTGACCCAGGATGTCCACGTCCCCTCACTTTTGTAAATCACATAAGGTGGCAGCAGTTCACCAGCAGCTGTCTCTGTTATCATGATCGTCGTTGAGACTTTTGACGAATTTAGCACCCGCTATGGGTACTTTGAACCTCTTTTT